>NW_006800155.1:508597-532568 GCF_000485575.1 Poecilia formosa
TGTTCAGGAGTTTCTGGCTGCTCTTCATGTTCATCTGACCTTCATCAACTCTGGAGTCAACCTGATGGAAGAAACACAATCAACTATCCCTACGTTGTTCCACAAATCCAAAATAATATCTCTACACCAGAATGCTGTTGACCGGGCCTTACAGAGTTCAAATGGACACCTGGACCTGATGCTGCGTTTTCTGCTGGGACTTTCACTGCAGACCAATCAGAGACTCCTTAAAGGTCTGCTTACACAGACAGGAAGTAGCTCACTGACCAATCAGAGACTTTTACAAGGTCTGCTGGTACAGACAGGAAGTAGCTCTCAGACCAATCAGAAAATAGTTCAATATATCAAGGAGAAGATCAGTGAGAATGAGTCTGCAGAGAAAAGCATCAATCTGTTCCACTGTCTGAATGAACTGAATGATCGTTCTCTAGTGGAGGAGATCCAACAGTCTCTGAGTTCAGGAAGTCTCTCCACAGATAAACTGTCTCCTGCTCATTGGTCAGCTCTGGGTTTCATCTTAGTGTCATCAGGAGAAGATCTGGATGAGTTTGACCTGAAGAAATACTCTGCTTCAGAGGAGGCTCTTCTGAGGCTGCTGCCAGTGGTTAAAGCCTCCAACAAAGCTCTGTAAGGAACCATGGGCAGTATTTTTGTTTATCTGTTGAAATATTTTTGCCTATTTGTATTAAATCAGGAGGATATTAAAACATATTTAATTAAACTTTAACATAGTCACCATTGTAAGCTTTGAAATTGACATTTTTGTCTAAAGATTCATATTGACATAAAAACCCAGCGATTCTTTACTAGCTGGGCAAAAGTTGTTCCAAAGCCACTCCTTGGTTATTTTAGCTGTGTGCTTAGGGTCATTGTGTTGTTGGATAGAGAAGCTTCAGCCCATAAAGGTTTACATGCAGGGTCACGTTAGACGGTTTTATATGGTGTGCTTTATGTGGCCTGCTTGTTTGAAAACATAATGTTGGTTGGAAAATAATCTGCTTTAAACACATTATTTGACCTAACCGATCTGTGTACTTCATTCATAATTCTAAATGTGAAGCACAATGCTAACTTAATTTTATTTTTATTTCCAATCAGCTATTCTAGGCAAAAGTTAATTTATTGATTAAACATCTGTCTGATTATCTTTTTGTTGTCATTCTTCAGACTGAGTGACTGTAACCTCTCAGAGAGAAGCTGTGAAGCTCTGTCCTCAGTTCTCAGCTCCCAGTCCTCCAGTCTCAGAGAACTGGACCTGAAAAACAATAGTTTGAAGGATTCGGGAGTGAAGCTTCTATCTGATGGACTAAAGAGTCCATACTGCAAACTAGAGAAACTAACGTAAGTATCAGAAACCTGGACCTGACTTCCTAAGCTTGTTCATAAAGGCTTTCTCTATGTACAGTACATAACATTTATATATTTAAAATGGTATTTACATGCTGGTTGCCCTGTTTGTTGCTTCAAAAATATTGAAACCACAGTTTTACTTAATTTTTGAATTAGAAAGTGTATAAAGTAGGTGTTTAAAGATAACCTTTAAACACCCAAGCCTCAAAATGTCTGCCTGGCATTTTCAAAAAAAAGTATAAATATGCCAAAAAATTCTCATGAACAAATGCTTTGGCTCATTTCTCCAGAAGAAAACGTATAAAAATGAACTTGTGATGTCATTGTCTTACAGTATACTGTCTTCTTAAACAGTGTATGAATAGTGTGAAATGAAAAACAAAAAAACTAATAGATTTGAGTTTTAGAAAATAAAATGCTGCCGATGAACATAAAGGATAGATTTAGTCAAAAACATTAAAAAATCAACAGTGTGGAGTTTTTTAGTCTTTCTTTCTCAAAAATCATCCCAACAATGTAAACTATATAGATTATCAATACTTTTGTAAGATAGAGTACCAGAATATTAAATCATGTGTGTTGATTTCTGCTCTTGCAGTTTGTCAGGCTGCCTGATCACAGAAGTCGGCTGTGCTTCTCTGGTATCAGCACTCAAATCAAACCCCCATCACCTTCAAGAGTTGGATTTGAGCTACAACCATCCAGGTGACTCAGGAGTGAATATGCTTTTGGCTGGACTGAAAGATCCACAATGGAGACTTGAAACGCTAAGGTATGAAAAGATCTGCCGAAACCACAGAAGACGACAGGCTTGAAACTCCCTTATTCTACTTGTCAATTAAGTATTTTTTCTTGTGTGTTGGATAAGATCTTGGCAGTAATAGCTACACATGCAGTAGCTTTTTTTCTGCTGCTTCAAAAACAGGAAAGTTCACAATCTCCGGGAGTAGTGCTTCCCCATTGGACAGGAAATACATTTAGACCTACACTGTGTCAAACATCTGATTTGGCTTTAAATAAAGGATTATATTTCCTTCTAAGATATTTCAAGTACATGTTTTGGCTTTACACCAAGGGCAGAAACAAGGAGAATCTAGTACATTAGTTGTTTATGTCTTCACACTCAACAGATTATCAGAAAACGTTATAACATTTTTAAGTCAATGAAAAGTGAGAACCACAGGTCTGAACTTTAGAGATCCTACATTTTAGTGAATCTGTCTAATGTACGATGATTCCTTTACCAATGTAGAGCATGTTTTATGAGAGCCATGTAATGTTTGCATGCTGAAAGAGACTTATGCTGACTCATCCTTTTCTTTTTCAGGGTGGAGCCTGCTGGTAACAGATATTTAAAACCAGGTCCATGGAGGTGTAAGTTTGCTTCTGTTGTTGATTCATGACAAAAAAGCATCTTACTCAACACATTCATTGTTGGTGATATATCAAAGTATCAATATATTGTCAAATAATAAAACAGTACCTGTACTTATATAGCTTTTCTCTCCATCAGATGCTTGCCAGCTGACATTTGACCGAGACACAATAAACCAAAATTTCCAACTGTCAAACGACGACAGGAAGGTGACAGATATGCAGGAGGCTCCCTCAGACCCTGATGATCTAGAAAGAAGAAATATTCCTCAGCTGCTGTGTAGAAATGCTATCAAAGGTCGTTGTTATTGGGAGGCTGAGTGGAGAGGAAAAATAGAGATATCAGTAACTTATCGAGGAATCCGAAGAAGAGGACTTACTAATGACTCTGTGTGTGGAAAGAGTGACGATTCCTGGAGTTTGAGCTGCTCTGATGACGGTTACACTGTCAGTCATTATAAGAACAGAAAACTCCTCTCATCATCCTCTTTTTCCGTTGTCTCTAACAGAGTAGCAGTGTATGTGGACTGTCCTGCTGGCAGCCTGTCGTTTTACAGAGTTTCCTCCGACTCTCTGATCCACATCCACACCTTCAACACCACATTCACTGACACCTTGTATCCTGGATTTACAGTCCTACCAGGTTCCTCAGTGTTACTGAGTTGAGTATTCATTTCTTGCCTGCCATACTTGATGGTTGACATACAAATTGTTAATTTGTTTTCGAGTCAAGTTACTGCAGTTGTGACATATTTAGGTTTTGAGGTCCAAATGAGTGACACACCTTCCTCAGCCAGTTCTTTGCAAGTTAAGGCTATATGTAGACTGATAACAAATGAAGAACTCGACAACTTATGATCAGCTGAAAATGTTGTCAGGATGATTTATAAATGAAAATACTATGTGGTTATTTATTTTGTAATAGGGATCAGAATTATATATCTGTAAACTACATTTTACATAAACAACAGTCCTGTCTTGACTTCACTTGTATTGTTGAATGATCTGTTCCCACTTGTGTTTTATTGTAGGATGTTGACTTCTGATGCTCGCACTTTCTCTGTTCATCATGAATATATGTGCAGTGCTATAAAAATGAAATACAGAACAGATTGCTTCTTCTCTAGCTTTTTTGTCTAACTTAAATGTTCCAAATCATCAAACTAATTCTTTATAACAGACATTAAATAGAAAGTAAACGATACAACTGCTTTTAAAAGATTATTTCATTTATTACGGTAAGAAAAGCTTGGGAAAATGGGTGTGAATAAAACTTATTTAATCATTCTTATCCTCCTTCCTATCATTCTTAACATTATGATAATATATTAAGAATTATGTCATTCTTAACATTAATCATTTTCATGATTCCTGCTTTACTTATGAAATTATACAACTCAAAAGGTCTTTAAACAAACAAAGACCTTTTGTTTGTTTACAACAACATATATATACATTATATATGTATGTTCATGTACATATATAATAAATATACACAATCACAAGAGTTTACACACACATATATCCAAACATACTGAGAATGAAATGCACAACAGAAGTTAAACATAAACTTCTTCATGCTGCAGATTAACTGAATTCATGTTTTAAGAACAAATTAAAAGAGAAAAACATTAAGCTCTTTATTCCATGTAAAACAAACTGGAACCTGTGGGTTCAGATTTTATTTTATGCATTTTTCAGTTATATCATCACATTTGGTTAATATCAGGCCCTCAGAAGGGCATAAAAATCTGTTAAACATTCCAAGAGAGAAATCCTACATGTGAGTTTACAAGAACCTGGAAAGAGGTCACACTGCTGTATTATAGAAAATGGAGGATTTATTTTAAGCCTAATCCAACCAAACAGTTGAAAGTCACAATAACCCAGATTCTACCACTGAATAATCTCCTGAAAAACAGAAAGTTGCTGATGTATTTTCCTCTCAGTGTGAAGAAAATTGAGTATTTTTCCCTTAATAATCTCTATGACAGACAGACTGGTGAAGAGATTTACCCAAAACCTACACAGTCGATGTTTATTCATGCATAACGTTTGAACTGGCCACGTAGCCATCCTGCAAACTGATTAATGTTGTTATTGATCCAAAGTTATGCCAATGATCACCAATTGCAGATGTATTTTTTATTTATTTATCTTTTTCTGCTTAGGGCCTCCTCCTTGTGTGGTCGGCCTCCTGCTGTGATTAACAAAAGACAGCTGCTCTGGTTGGTCTATTTTTCAGCAGTGAAGACATGATGAGTCTTCACTGCAAACAGTTCTGCTACCACCAAATTCATGTTTATATTTGGATATTTCAGAGGATATTTCTGTTATAAGTAAAGCTAATGGCTCTTTTTGAAACCAGAAACTCTTCATGGGTACTTTTTATTTTGAATGTGTCGAGAACCTCCTCTGCAGAATCTACTCTAACATTAATTTTCTTGGAGCTCGTTATGATGCAAGAGTAAGCATGAAAACAGTGAAAGTGTTTACTGCTTATTGCCAAATTAGTTCAGAAGACGGTACATTCCATGTGTACCATAAGGGGGGGGAAACTAGAAGCTGGAGGTTTCTTGTCGTGGTTGTTGAGGTTGAAAGTCCCTCAACGGGGACGTTGGATTTCCAGAGTTCCCAAATGTCTCATTTCTAAACTCAGAAATCGAGGGACGTGATAAATGGCTGGCAGGACGACGATGTCAAGTTTGATCTCTGGGTCTGAAGGGAACGGCACATCAAGGTACACCTGGGGGAATAAGAATATTGGTTTACATATTTATGGTGATTAAACTGAATGTTTTGCGATGTCATTGAGCCATGAATTTAAAACGCTCTTGTCTTTAAAAACAGGGGCCAAATTTCTAAAAGTGAAATCCCGACTGAAAGAGATAAAAGCTGCATCACATGGCAATTAGCTCTATTATTTTCCACAACAGTTTTCTATGGAATTTTTGTTGGCATCTATGTATGGATAAATCATAGAAATAACTGAAAGTAATTTCTAGATAACTGAAAATATTTAATCTCAGAACATAATAAATAGAGATTGGAATTACAGGTGCTACTGCAATCATAGTTCCTGTTTTTCTGTTCTGTTTGAATGAGTTGCTGTGGACAAACTGCGCCCTAGTTTCATATGTTCACACGTTATGTACATAAGTCCCACCTTTGGAGTAAGAACCACGAATAATAAGATGATGAGTTGTTGAAAAGCCTTGATTTAACATGTGGGACGCCTGCAGCCAGCGGTAACAGTAAAAAAGAAAACATGTCCACCCTACTTTTACTTTCCAAAATCATTAATTTGGCTCCCCTAAGCAAGCAATGAAGTTTGACTAGTTTGATTTGGTTAAACTTTTAAAATCATAAGTACATTCCTTCAGTTTCCAAACATTTGTAATATTGGTATTTACCCTGAGTCTGTACCCTGTTTTGATGATGCTGGAGGAGAGGATTGAGGGCTCCAGATCCCTTTTCCAACACACCTGAATCAAATGTCTGTTCAGCAACTTTTAGTTCTTCAGAAACTTGGTAATGAGCCATTCATTTGTTTGAAGTGTGTAGAAGCAAGGATACATCATTTCAGTAACACACAAAGTTATTTTGCAGGGCACAATAACTCTGTGCAAAATTACCCAGTTTTTTAAGACCATGGGAATAATCCATTTCCATCATCACAAAGATCCATTGCTCTTCCTGAGATTTAACACCTTAGTCACTGAATAGTTTTAGCTTAAAAGGCAGTGAAATATCATCTAACCAAAATATTCTGCTTTTGCAAGGAGTTTAAATGCTTAGCATATAAAATCTTACAGTTGCTCAACTACTGAATCTAAAACTGAAAAGAGCATGCAATAATCCTGACCTGCACCGAGCATGAAACACTCCTTACATACTGTGCAGTTCTAGATTTTCTAAACTGAACACATGTCCTATTAAAATGTGTTCTCTGAAATCTCGACTTTACCTCTCCCCTCAAACCTGATGTAAAAGGAATCTATCCGGCAATGTTTTTCCACTTCCACTGATACCTGACCAGAAATCGTGTCTCCGTTTGTAAAAGTGTTGTGGGGATTGATGGAGTTATAAGTAATTTTTGTCTTCCCTATCGTCATCTTGACTGAGGATTTAAGCAAAACTCCAGATGAGGAAACCAGACAGTAAACTACACGTCTCCCTCGGCCTTCAGCAGGACTGTGTCTGATAAACTGATTTACTGGAGAAGACGTCCCACAACATTTCCCAGATATTCTCTTACCTTCAGACAATAAAAACTTTACACATGAATTTCACATGACCTGGCTCAGCGTTTGGTGTCAGTCATAATAAAAATGTTCTGAAATAACAGCATTTTTTTAAATGACCTGCGTTTCTTAGGTTATTTATGTTCCTGAAGCAAAAGCTGCATATCCTATTGAATAAATGTGTGCTCATGTTTCTGCTTGAACATCTGCTGTGAGCTTGTTTTATACTCATAAGTTTATGACTTCTCTCAAAACCTGAGCATTTGAAACTAAAATATACCAGTGTGAGTTTCTCTATATGTAACTGGGAATGTTTTTGCCTCCAATTTGAGAAAATTAAAGTGGATTTAATAACTGATCATAGAGAAATATGTCATTTCAATAATGACATAAGTAATTTTATTACTATTGCTCTTCAGCTGCTCAACTAAACAATGAAGGTGTTTTTGAGTTGGTGACAAATGAATCATTCTTACATATTTAAAAAAACATCTAATTTATTTAATATTGAAACGTGTGACGTGTAAATGTTTGTTTACTCTTATAAACCAAAAATAGGTTGAAAGCTTCAGTGTTGATGGTAACATGTATTATTACTATAATACATTTAAAAATACAGAATGAAAGTAAATTCATAGGACAAAACGTGACGACAGCAAACCAAAGGCCAACAAGGCAATATCATGAAGGTAGGATTTTATTTCTAAAGTGTGTCAGAAAATAAAAAAATAGAAACACGTTGATAGTAATTAAGCCACAATACCTTCATACATTATGCGAGAGGTACGGTATGAAATGAAGGAATATGGCTGTTAAATTATGTCTTCTTTGTTTCTGAACAAGCCTGTTTGTTTTATGCATCTTAGCTGCATCTCCATCCCCTGTAGTGAATTGACACTTTGTTGTTGAAAACAAAAAATACCTCAAGCAAGTGTAAACTGAGGACATCAGTTAAAATGTTCCTGTTTCCATCAACTTTTACCTATGCAATACTCCAAAAGGTGCATAAAAATGTTGATGGAAGTAAGACTACTGACAGCAGTGCCGATTTTTAAAGCTCTGCCAGGTCAGCAATTCCCAAAGTGATGCATTTAAATCTCCCCCATGTCTTTGTCTCTTCTTGGCTGCAAAAGTGCTGCTGTAAGATGTTCTCCTTTCTGAGCCTAATGCTGTCGACCTTTTCTACATCATCATCAAAACGAGACTCAAATGTCACATTTTCTCAGTTTTAAGCTTCTTGTTTTCCTTTGTTCAGTCCTGAATGTTTCTGCTCCAGGCAGATCCACTTCCTGTTCTCTTCAGTTTTACGTCCTTATTTTAATCATTAGACATCATTTTTGTTTTTCAGTAGCAGTTTTTTTTGTGTCCTTGTTTCATTTCAATTTCATGAAACTTAAGCTAAATAAAGTGAGATGCTACCTCATGCTTTAAGCTTACTTTATTATTAGTCTTCAAAGACAGGGTACAAATAATCACCTTCATCTGTAACATTCAATCCGGCTGGTTCTGTTCAAATGCAGGAGCAGGAAAGTTTAAAGGTGAAAAACACAACCGTGCTACAGCTAATAAAACAGGTATACAAGAAACGTAAAAAATAGAATCTCTTTTGTGCAGATTTACATTTTTACAAACCTTAATGCAAAATAAGCAGGGCTTTTTCTGCTGCTGTTTTTCAAAGAGGGATGTTTCAGTGGATCAACCTGTAAATTTCTCCTCAGCTCAGGGCGGCTTCACAGGGAGGAAGTTCTAGTTCATAGTTCTGCGTTTGTGTGATTTTAAATTGTCATCTAAAGGGAAACCATGGCAGCGTCCATTCAACAGCAAATGGATCGATGGCGTGTTCTGAATCCTCTTCTTCTACCCTGGGACCTTTCTGGCTCACTGGCAGGCATTAGAGAGAAGAAATAATTTGGATAAAGAATGTCTTTTATTGTTGAATTCTGTCATTTATTGTCCTCTTTCTTGTTTCCCATTTATTCAGTCATTTTTTCTCCCTTCAGGACTTCTTCATCATCTGTTCCCATCCCTTCTTTCTCCGTCTCTCCTGTCTCTGGTCCAGGACTGGACGGCAGCAGCTCCACGTCCTTGGAGCTGCTCGTGCTGGCCGCCCTGGCGATCCTGGTGAGGGTCTGCTCGTATGGCGAGGGCAGGTAGACCATGAGGAACACCCCATCTGACACGTCCTGTTCAGAGCTGCTGCTGGGAAACTGGCCCCTGCTGCGGCGCAGGGAGGACAGCAGCTCGCAGTTCCTCTCCGGGTCCTGCAGGTCTTCCAGGGCGATCACGTTGGCCAAATCCAGCTTCCCATCCAGATGGAAGCCCCGCCGGCGCCGACAGATCAGAAAGCCAAGGATGCTCACGAAAAGGACGAGGAAGGAAGCCGTTCCTATGGCGATGTAGGTGATGGATCTGGTGCTGATGATGGCCTCACCTGAACCTTGACCCTAAGAGGCAGACACAGTTAGGACCAGAAAATAATCACATCACACACAGATATAAGTCCATCCATACATGCATTCATCTGTCTGATAAACAGAGACAACATCTGGCCACTAGAGGGAGCTGTAAGTCAAAGATTGACTTTGTCCTCTTTAGTTAATCTGCACATGTAAACTGTGAGGATTACAAGAGGAACAGCTGTTCTTCTTTATCATTTCCTAATTGATTTAAATGTTGATGGTTGTTCTGGTTGGGAGAAAAAGAAAAAGAAATCTTTGTCTTGATGTTGAGTAAAACTGTAAAACACGGTATGAATATTTGTCTAAATTATGCTTTAAAAATGTTTTAATTATAAAATGACTGTTACAAACTAAGATTTACTTGATTTAAGTTTGATTTAAATACATATTGTTTAGGATTAACTTTAGCCACCACAGATGTTTATATGTAAAAACAAATTTAAATGTCCTGGAGTGATGTAGTTCAATAACCAGCCTGTTAAATCTAAAATATTAGATGTTTTAAGTGTAAATTTAAATATTTGTATTTTTAAAGTAAATATGTCTGCTCATTCTGCTGCCTCAATTTTCTGAAACCAGAACCAAACAGATAAAAAAAATCATCCTTCAGATGAGCAACATCCATAATAAGTAACACAAACGGACAAACTCTACAGGAAAACTGCAGAAGTAAAAGGTTTCAGTCTTTGGATTTAAACTGGAGAATTTTCCTTTCCCAATTCAACCTGGGAAGCTCATCTGAAAATAAAAGCTTACATGCTTAGTTGTGGTTCATTAGGATTTTCCTGTGTAAAGCAGCAGAGCATCGCTCTGACCGCATGGACTCACCGCAGCCTGTCTGTCGGTGGACGGCAGCGGTGACGGGACAGTGGACCAGTCCAGAGAGTCCCGACCTGCAGGTCCAAACCTCATCCAGCTGCTCTCCAGCAGAGACCGCATGGTGGGCTGGAGGAGGATCCAAAGTCCTGCTGAAACCAGAGGCCACAGCGGCCGCAAGCAGACGGACGGTAAAGGTGGAGCAAAGAGACGCAGCGGAGAAGACGTCTGCTCACAGCTGTGAGGGATTCAGTGAGAGCAGCGGCGAAGTGATCAGGCTGAAATAAAAAGTGACGAGTGGGAGGAGAGAAATGAGGGCAGCAGACAGAGAGAGAGCATCCAGCAGAGGAACAGAGACGTCACTGATGGGCAGATTATCAGAACAACACCACAGCACTGCAAACAGAAAATAAGTTTCATCCTGACTGATCAATGCAAATAATCCACTTTAAACAAAAATCTGATGTTTTGAATTGCAGAAAGTTCAGAATGAATCCAGTCCTCCAAACACAGAATGATGCAGATTTGAGTCAAAACCGTTTTAATCTGGATGTTTTAGGATCTTTGTTAAGAGCAACAGTTTGTTCAAATTTCTTGATGGTTCTGGTTCTGCTGGAGGTTTCTTCCTGTTAAAGGGGAATCTTCCCTCTCCGCTGTCGCTACATGCATGTTTGGAATGAGGAACTGCTGCAAAGGCAAGGACACAACGCAGGTGTCTGTCTACTGTCGCTGAGTCCAGGAGTGAATGCTGCAAATCACTGACAACCTGCTGGGTTTCCTTAGGTCAGGGGCAGATGTGTCCCTTGTCCTATATAAATCACAAAACTGTCTCACTAGCATACAGTCAGCCTGCAGAGCTCTGCTAATGAGCTAATATTGGACTCCAGTGTGATGAAGCAGAGAGACGTCTAAAGGTTTGAGACCTTAGATAGAAAACTTGTTAAACTACTTTTAGTAATGAACTGAACTTGATGGGCTGTTTGATAACCGTTTTTCTGAAAGTGCCTTGAGATGCTGTGTGTTTATGGTGATGCAGCTTTAGCTTTCAGCTCCATCCATGTTCTCTGTCCTGATACGTCGGAGTTCCACTGATCATGAATTAGATCCTCTCAGCAGAGCTGAAACGCTGGTCGGACTGCGTTGGAGATGAGGTGAGCAACATCTGGAGACTCCTGGTCTCTTCAGATACAAAGGAAAGGAGACTCCAGAGCCCAGAAGGCCTCGGCTGAGGAGCAGAGTAATCCTTCCAGGACCAGGAACAGTTTGGAAACATCCAGGAGGAGATGGGATGTTGCTGGAGGAGAAATGATGTGAGCTGATCCCAAAAGGAGGGACGGATGTGAGTTCCTGAAGGGTCAATCAGGGCATCATTCACATCAGACACCGAAGGGAGTTTAAAGATTCTTGTTGAAATATTGGAATAAAAAATTTGGTGCGACTCTGTAATCATTATTCCTACATTTTAACATACAGAAGACAAAAAAAATCTCACTACCTTCTGCACCTCATAACACTTTATTCTTTCACTTATAGATTTATAGGAATCTAGAAATAAAGTTTTTCTTTCTTTAACGGATGAGATTAAAAGATTCCAGACATGGTGTAGATTAGAAAGACTCAAAATACCAGTTTGGTTGGTTCAGCTTGTTTCTGACCCGTCCACTTCAGAAACTGTGCCTCATGTCTGGGTCACATAAATACTTCCTCTGGTCGTGTCAAAGCTGCTCCACTCCTCCAGTACCAGACACGCAGCTTTCCTTGTGTAATCAGAACCGTCATCCATCAACCACACAGCTGGTCATGAATCAGTCTGATGCGTCTGCACAGCGACACACCAACGTCTGATCTCCACTCAGTGACAGCAGACGAGGTCAGACTTGGTTTTTACTTCTCACTCATCTGTCACTGAAGTCACCAAACTATTGATGATTTTTTATTACAGGATGAGTTAAGATGAGGGTTTCCAAGCAAAAAAGAAAAGCAAAATGCTAATAATTTAGCAAATAAAATGGACAGATGATGTTTGGACAGAAGATCTTCAATCACAAGGTCTGAAACTTCCAGCCAAAGCTTTGGGTTAAATGTGTGAAATCCAGACAGAAGGAACTAAAACTGGGGAAAGCTCCGAGGAGCACAAACAATCCCGGCTGATTTAAAAAATAAAAATCAGAATGAAGCAGGAAGGACAAAAATCAGTTTGTGATGAATGTTTGCATGACACTGACACATTAGTCAACAGCTTTTTTTTAGTCATGGACTTAACACCAACTAAATCCTTTCTGTTCACTGCTGATCACACTGATGGCTGACAACATCTGTCCACTGCTGCTGGAACTAGGACAGGTCAGGGTCACTGGGAGGGGACAGAATGAGACGGAGAGACAGAGCCACAAACATCCTCATTGTTCAGCCTGTAATCACTGCTTTACAGAGACTGGTGGCTTCTTCATCCTTACAGGTCAGTTAGATGGTTTCATAGCTTTTTGCATCACCAACTCTCCACATTTTATGCATTCAAACTCTTTGTGATCACTTTCACTCAGAGGCAGAACAAAACTTTTATAAGTCTCTAACTTATTAATATCAGCTAACCATTATGTTTTATATGTTCAGACACCATGTTACCTGTAAGGTGTCTGAAATGTTCCTCATCCTCCTGATTTTAGTTGTAAAACATCAGAAGGAGTCAAAGAGTCTCGGTGTCTGTCGGACTCAACAAGGCGTCTAAATGCTAACTGGAGTTTTACCAGGTAAGATGAAAATCCTCTGGAAATGTTACTGTAAAAGAGCCACACGTTGTTTTCTACATTCAGAATCAGTTTCAGTTTTTGAAATAGAAGGAATCCAAATTAGAGACTGATTCTGAAATAAATAGTTGATGGATTGTTTGGATAAACAGTCCAGTAAAAACCGACTCGACACCAATCGGTTGGGTTTGAGTCGTTTCATCAGTCAGAGAAAACTGGAACGAATGGAGTGAATGAAGCAGTAATGAAGAAAGAGAAAGTATTTAGTAGAAATGAATGGGACAAACTGATGAAGTGGGTGAAAAGAGTAAATCTCCTTAGGAGAATCAGAAACCGACTGGCCTTCCTGTCCTCAACATGATCCACGCCTCGGTCATAATCCATCCTAAAGTGGACTTTGGTGTTAATGGAGGTCAGTGCAGCTCCAGCTTAGAGTGGTTTTCTCTGTAGACTCATCTTGTGAAACTATTCTGTGCAGTTTGTGGAAACACTTGGATCCAAATCAAAAAACGAGGTCAGAGCGTGTTGTGTGGAGAGCAGACGGTAAAAGGATGAGCCGACTGTCTCTGCTGAGATCAGTTCACCCTGGATCAAAACCAGCCGATGAGGGTCAGGGCAAACTTACAAAACCTAGCCATTCACACACCATTTATTGGCATGTCGACTGATTCTCGTTTGTTTGAGCTCCTTTAATGGTGAGATCGTTTTGGCTGATAAAACATCAGTTGGACATAAAGATGAGAACATCACAGGACCTGGAGAGCTGCCAGCCAGCTGGACATAAAGAGGCCGTTGCTGTCATGGTGTGACCAGTGAGTTTACGACTTTCTAACACTTATGATCCAACATCAACGGATGTCACCATGACAACACACTAAGATCGATGATCAAAGTGAGCTAAACACTGCCCAACCTTTGCTGGGATAGAGCCGTCTTAATATCTCTGCAGATCCCACACATCCTGGACACAAACTGTTTAGACTTTTAACTTTAGATTCACGCTACAGAGCATTATTCTCAGTTAACATCAATGTTTTGGCCCCATATTTTACTCCTTCATAAAGAAGACAAGAGCCAGGTGAATCTGGTTGTATTTTAAATGAAGACATTCAATCAGGAACAGAAGATGTTGAACACGTTTCAGGAGATTTTAACCTGCAGCTTTCTGTTTCAGCTCTCAGAGATTCAGCTGCAGACAGATGAGGAACAAACATGACAGCAGTAACACCAGAACCAGCTCCACGTTTCTCACATGTCAAATTTCAAACAAAATGATCTTCACAGTGAGAGAAGAAGCATAAAAACATCTCAGAATTAAAGAAGAGGCCATAAATCCATATTCTGCATGTTGCATTTGGTTTAAATAAATACCTCAGTGTTAAAAGTTTAACAGGAGTGACATTCAGCGTTACAGAGACAGACGCAAAGAGCTGAAGCTAGAAAAGAGACGACCAAACGCAGTCGGATTAAATCCACAATAAATCGCCTGTTTGATTCTGAAATGAAATGTTTGTGGTCCGGAGACTGAAGCTGGACCATAAACGGCTTCAGTCAGGTCTGTCAGACTCACAGATCCTTCAAACCGACTAAAAACAGAAATGATAAGCAACAGGTTATTAAATCCTCCCCCAAAGGCACCCTGTGGATTTTTTTTAATCATTTTTGTTTTAAAGCAAATAAGCCGTTTTCTCTGCTTCAGCAGCAGCAACATGAATGCACATGCACAAGGGCAACAAAATGCACATTTCTGTTGACTGCAGGAACTTTGAGAAATCTACAAAATACGTAGTAAAAGGTGGGAAAAGTCTCAGAGGAATGCTGCGATGCACAAGGAAGCATCACAATATGACAAATATGGAGAAACGGAGCAGCAACAACAGACGGCATCAAGATGACTAGAAACATGGACCAGCAAAAACAGAAGAGCTCTGAATATTATGAAATAAATAAAAGCCATTCAGAAAATTGGACTTTAACAAGGAACCAGAGCAAAAATGGCACATTTATATTTAAATGCTTTCCATCGTACAAACAATTACAAACTTTATTCATTTAATCAGCAGTTCCTCCATCTCTCTGTGAAAGGGTCGTTTCTTTCCCTCAGCCCGTCGACCCCTGTGATGTCACGGTGATGTCATACAGTCTGCCGACCCGGCCGAGCCACTCGCGCAGCGCCTGGCGGACCCGCGCGTCGGTGACGTGGCAGGAGAGCTGGCTGAGGCACGGGTAGAGCGCCGGCTGGAGCGCCAGGAAGCTGGAGTCCGACAGGAGGAGCACCTGGTTCAAGAGAGTCAGAACCATGTTGGTCCACGCCTGCAGAGAGAGACGGGTCAAAGGTCAGAACTGGGGCAAGCTGGAGGCGGATTCAACTTGTTATAACACATGTTGCAACATTAGTTTCATCTCCAGCAGCTGTTCTCTTTCTCTCTGCTCTGAGTCAAACCAGCCTGTTCCCCTCCTGGCCTGTGGGGGCGCTGCACCAAGAACCACTGAAGGAAACGACACGGAAACTTTTAAAAAGATGACACTGAGCATAACTTCCTTCTTCAGAAATTGTAAACAAAATTGGAGTGGCATCAGATTTTAGATGTTGGAGGATTTCACTGTTGGTAAAAACTACGAGTCGTGTGCGACACATAAACTCTGGGAGATCCGACAGGTGAAGGAAACCCTTCAGTTTCAGTTTTAAAGAAAAATAATGAGAATGAATCAGTTTGTTTCTTAGCTGCAACATCGATCCCTCCTCCCTCACCTGTATCTGGGCCTCGGAGTCCCTCAAGGAGATGCTGTGTGAGCTGATGGTGGATCCTGACCGAGGCCTGTTCTCCTGCCTCAGCACTTCGGGCCCCGCGCTGACCGAGTGCCTGAGCGGGGGCCCCTGCTGGTCCACCAGCTGCTGGGGCCTCTGCAGCTCCACGGGGCTCCTCCTGTCTCCTCCCACCGCTCCGCCAGGCGCCGCCCGGCCCTGCTCCTTCATGAACAGGTTGATGTGGCTCTGCTGCACCGGTTGCTGCTGCTGCACCGGCTGCTTCCTGCGTTTGTACTCCATCATCAGCTTGTTGATGGTTTTGTCCGTAGCGATGGTGTACAGTTTGTTTCCGGCGCTTTCCCACCATTCCTTCCTCCGTCCGGGCGCGGCGCTGCTGGGAACTCCTCCTACCGAGCTCCCTGTGATGCCGGAGTCTCTCTTTTCTGCTCCGGTCTGGAAGTGGTGCGGCAGACTGCCTGTGAAGCTGGAAGAAATAGAAATAACTGAGAAGATGAATGAAGGTGAAGACATTTAATTAGAGTGTAGATTTTATAAAAAATAGGTTTTTATATTTTTGTTAAAAATGTCACTTTGTTGAGACAGTTTGTTATGAAGACAGATAATCTGTGAGAAAAGTCAAACTCCTCTGTCTTCACAGTGCGAACTGCAGAAATTTTCATAGATTTTGTCTCATGCAATGCAACATAGTAACAGTTTTAACAAAAATGTAGAAAATAGATTTTTTATTGAAGTGACATCCTGCAGCTGTAAGTTTAAACATCTTCACCATTAAGGCAGTAAGAGGAGAGATGTCAGACCTGAACCTGGGGCTGGGTGTTGGTGTTTCTGCAGGTGAAGCTGCACTCAGATCTACTCCCTGACCCCTGATGCCTCCATCCTCTGAGGGCGTCCCCCTGGCGGAAAAGCCGCCGGCTGACGACGGAGTGAAAGTCTCTGAATGGAAGAGAGGCAGGAAGAAAACGTGATCTCCTCCCGACCCCGCGCCTCCTCTCAGCAGCGGCGTCTCCTCCAGCATGCTCTCCTGGTCCTGGTGCATCTGGACGTAGCTGTTGCACAGATCCATGCACACTTTGTAGAGACGCTTGACCAGCCAGGCCCAGTCGGCGCCCCCTAGAGGCTGGACGCTGAGCGACGGGGCAGGAGGCTGCCACTGATGGCGTTTCTCACGGCCGCGAGGCGGGCTCACCTGCCGGAGGAAACAGACTCAGTGAAACCTGAGGTCTGAACGACTGAATGAACTAAGAAAAATTATTTTCTTTGTTTCAGGTCAGTTAGGATTATATAAATTTGTTCGGAAAATATTTTTCTTCTGAGAATATAAAATATGAGATGGACAGATTCAGCAACACTTTAAACTTCATAATAACCACATGAAACACAAACAGCCAATCAGACGCCATGTTTTGATCACCTGAGCCGTTTCTTCAAAGATATCTTCATCCTCTGAGGAGGCGGAGCCAGGGTGGGAGGAGTCAGAGCTGCCTTCCTCTTCCTCATACAGGATCTTCTTCACCTGAACATAAACGTTTAATTAGGAGAAAATTATTTTTTGTTTTATTACAAAATACTTATTAGTAAATGTTTTGGGTGGAAACTGATGGTCATCAATGTGTGACTTGTGGACATGAAGGTACTCAGACTATTCCACCTAATAAATGACATCAGTTCATATAATCCAAACATATCAAATACCTGATCTGAATGTCTTTCATTACATCTGCAGACAACAAGGCAGGAACAAAAATCTGTCATATTCCTATCTATAAATAACTATATTGATTATTATTACATTAATTCTTACTGAAGTCATTAAGGGAAGAATGAGTTCTTTGAACTCCTCCAACACAGGCTGAATATTAATTATATTGTTCATTTCATCACCGTCTTTAATAGAAAGAAAAGTTCATTAGTAATTAATTCAAATCTAAAGATGTTTGAATCAGGCAGAACTTAACTTTGGTTTAATATTTTGATGCATTAAGAAACAGTTTTGGATGTTTGGCTCAAAGCTGATCTGGGAGAATTAAAAGGGTTTAACTAAACATCAGAATACTCTAAAATATGATGTGACCCACGGTCAGTTTCAAAGTGTGGTCATTGAGCAGGGATTACTGTGACTCTGAGGTCATCTTGCTGATTGTTCCCACCTGCTGGGCGGTCATGCTCTCAGCCTGGCTCAGCGTGGCGCACAGCAGCGCCTGGAAGTACAGGTTGAAGCTCATCGCCGACTGGCGGTAAAGGTTTGCTGCTCCACAAACACCCGACACCTTCATCAGCAGGTACTTCAGACCCGGCCGGGTGTCAAAGTCCCGAGCCGTCCTGCAGAGACGACACCGGTCAGAACCGGTCAGAACCGGTACAACCAGTTTACGTCAAACACAGCAGCAACCTGTAGGAGTCCAGCAGCAGGTCCAGGATGATGGCTAAATTTGTCATGGAGATGTAGCGCAGGAAGCCGGCGGTGGGCCTGCTGGGGTCAGAGGTCACAGGGGTCACCCTCTCGTTGCCGTCAGGCTGCTTGACGAACTCCTCCAGCAGGATGTCGTAGAGGTTCTGGAGCAGGACCTGATGGGACAGCAGGCTCACCACGATGGTCTGGAACGGGATCCTGGAGGACGGAAAAAAAACCATGTTTAGTCAGTTTTAACAAAGAAACTAAAATCTTTGTCTCAACTTTTTACAGAAATAGAAATATTAATGTCTATTTCTGATCAGCTAAAACAGGGTTTAGATGTAAAATAAAGAGAATCACATCCCACTGAATCACATTATTCACTATGTTCATTAGAAACATAATGAAAAAAATGATGAACAGAGCAACATAACACTTTATCCTAATTATATTAAACATGTAGAAGCTTTCAGAGAAGCAGCAGGTAAGTTTTTTATACAAGTTCTAAAAACAGTAAATGACAGCGTAAGTATTGTTTTAGTCAAAAACAATACATTATAGATTGATTTAAAGCCTGATGTGAACCCAGATCAGAGTTAAAGGTAGATGTTTTATCATCACCAGGTCAGAGAAGAGACTCATTCAGTCGTTCTGTGACACAGACAGGAACGTTTAATCTCTTACAATCTGTTCATTTCTGCATGCTGTGCACATCTGATGGTGAATGATGCAGTGTGATTATGAACACGCTACAGATGATCGCCGTTGCATGTGAGCATCTGTCTCTCTAATAAACTCGGCACAAAGTCAGTGATGTCAGAAAACTCTCTTACCCAATTTTCCTGCAGCCGAGCAGCAGAAAGAGAAAAGAGAGTTCATGAGACGGACATGGAGAGACAACACACCCTGGAGGAGACACTGATTTGGATTTAACAGAAAACCAGGAGCAGTGTGCCAGCTGGACAGAATGTCAGTGAGAACCAGCAGAGATTTGATTTGGGGTTAGAGAATGAAAACATGCATCAGTGAGGGTGACGGGGTCCACCTCTTCTGAGCGTGCCCGTTGGACTGCTGGTCAGCCGGCAGCTCGATGATGAGCACACAGGACTGAGCATGCTCAAAGCCGTCCTTGTTGTTGGGCGTCTTTGGGGAGCACTGAGTGTCCAACATGAAGACCTGAGACAGAGAGGACATGACTCAAATGTTTCTGGATCATTCTCTGCTCTACAGTCTTACATGCCACACTCATCCACTCAGTTCATTTAATGGAAACAGGTTGTAAAACGTTAATGTTTCAGCTCTGCCTCATACTCTGAAGCTCTGAGGATCTGCTAACCGACCTGCTGAGCCATAGCTTTGATCCTCCAGTACTCGGTCTCAGCTGACGGAGAGTGAGACGGAGCCGCCACCTTCACCTCACAGGCGTCTCCAGAGAAACTGTCAGAGCCGCTATGAAAACACGCCAGAAGGTTCTGCAGCAAAGGACAAACAAAGCAATCCCTGTCAGAAATATGCTGGTGTGATGAGTTTTCTATAAGTTCTGCTGCCAAGATGAACTTCAGCTACTCTCATCAAACCAGAGTCAATCAATGTGTGACAGGAAGAAAGGAAAGGAAACACAAACACCCTGAACAAGACGCCGAGTATAACTGCTTAAATGTTTCATTATAAACACCACAGAGTGCCGTCAGTTTTTACAGCTTGGAAGATTTATCTTTGAAAAAGACTTCAAGCCAAACTTCCTGTTGGCACTAGATACACACATTTGTTTTGGTTGCATTTACCCAGAATGCCCTGCGCTGTAGTCAGCTTCCTGCTTGGCGTTCACATTTGAACCAAACTGTATTCAGACCAGAGTTCACTGTTCTGGTCCATTCAGAGTCAGATTACACTTTGACAAAATGAACCAGACTTCAGACAAATGCATTGGAGTTGGATTAAACCGGACTAAACTGGGCTGGTGTGAACGCACTCTTAGATTGACTATTAACCTAAGAGCTTCACCTTTAAATTTAGCTACTTCAACAGGACTGACCACAAAGTAAAATGTTCTAAATTAAATGGTTAGAGGACGTTTGTCCATCATTAACGGTTCCAGCAGGACACACCCTGAGGTCCAGAACGTCCCCATCCTGATCAGCCACCAAACCCAGGCAGCTCCAGTAATACTCTCTCTGGGTTGGACATAAATATTGTGTTTACTGTGGATCAGGCGTGACCTGAATGTGTCACAAACAAAAGCAGCTTTTCCATAAAGCTTGTCAGAGGTCACATGATCAGATGTCTGAAGGATGAGCCACTTGTTTCAGATTGAAGCTGCGAGTGACGCAGAAGACGACATTACAGATCAACTTTTATTAACTTCAGGTGTTTGTTTTGTAATTTTTTACTAATAAAAAGACACATACAGTAAAAATAAATAATGCTGAAGGCGAGCCTCAGAAGCGGATTGGTTTCAGAGCCAATAGCCACAAAAAGACAAAACTGAGACCTAAAACAACATAAATATGTCAACATAAAGAGTCCTGCAGCGATTCCTGCAGAATCGTGTCTTAAATAATAAAATGGTTAGATGGACATTAACCAATAAACATGCTTAAAAATGAAATAAACCTTCAACCCAGTTACTGTACTGACACACTTTGTGGTATAACAGTCACAAACTTTGGTTGGGATTTTATGACATGGACTTGCAAAGTGGAGAATAATTTTGAATAATTTTTTAGTTTTGGTGTGAAGCAGTTTTATTTTTTTTTATTTGAAAGGAACACAAGGAGCTGCTGGTCATTATTTAGATCTTTGTTCCAGTATATATATAATATTATTCCTTTTTTAAAATTATTTAATTACAATTTAAGTTCATCCTGTGTTTTTTATTTTTATTTTTTTAAGAATATGTTGATTATTGTGAATAGAAAATTATTTGATCTGTTGAGGACTCAGGAAAAAAAAGTCTGACAGCAGGATCAATAGATGTCATCATCTCTCTTTCTGAACCACGCGCAGACACACACACACACACACACACACACACACACACACACACACTGGAGGTTTAATCAGTAAAGCTGCTTAGCTGCAGTCAGGCAGGAATATTCCAGAGTCAGATTCCCGTCGAAGGCCCCTCTGTGTCAACCGGAGCCAGGAATGAAGTGGATCAGCAGGGGTTCGACTCACTGAGGATGTTCTCAGTAAACCCAGACACACACAGCAGGTCCCGTCATCAACAAATTAACACAAAGTCCTCATAAAGCCGAGCCTGCTGGGGTTTAATCAAATGAAACGGGCACCAGGCTCGGTACCGTCTGATGTTTTAGTTCAGGTCAGATGAAACCTTTCCACCTTTCAGTTCGGTTCAAATCTGAGATAAAAACAAAGTTTCATTCTTACTGGCGGCAGTAAGATGTGAGACGAAATGAAAAAAAACACCAGGTTGAAACACATGAAGGACAATTAAATAAAAAATACATACATAATTCATTTATATTGATGTTGTCCCTTAGTGGGATCGGTGGGTTGCTGGTGCCTCTCCAGCTAACGTCCCGGGCGAGAGCCGGGGTCACCTGGACAGGTAGCCAGTCTGTCGCAGGGCAACACAGAGACACACAACCATGCACACACACACACACCCTAGGGGCATTTTGGAGAGGCCAATTAACCTGACATGTTTTTGGACTGTATGCATCATTTGTTTTGTATGCATCAGTGTGAAGCCTGGACAGATGGACTGATACTTACCATCATTATTATCATATTCACAATAACATGATTTAAAGTCTTTTGTTCAAGCCTGTTGAAGCTTTATTTTTACTTAAGGCTGAATGTTTTGGTTCCTGACTTTAATCCTTTAAAATGAAACAAAAAAATAAACAATGTTTCGGCATGAAAAGCAGGACACAAGAGAGAAAGAAAGAGAGAGAGAGAGAAAGAGAGAGAGAGAGAGAGAGAGAGAGAGAGCTAAACTTCTGTTAGAAAGCCTAATCTGAGCATTACTGGTTAAAGCGTTCTGATCATTTCTGCTCCGAACAGTTTCAGATGTTTTGGGTCATTTAAATCTGTTCTTATGCACTTCTGAGTTCATGCAGCCTTCTTATGTGTATCAGCTGATGTGTGTGTGTGTGTGTGTGTGTGTGTCTGTACCTTCACAGGCTCTAACGTTGCAGAGAAAGCATCCTGCAGAGCGCAGCAGGCCAACCTCCACATCTCCTCTGTGAACACCGGACCCACAGTCACCAACACGTACCTGCACACACACATGCACACACACACACACACACACACACACGCACACACACACACACACACACACACACACACACTCGTTATGGACATGCGCACAAAGTAAAGCAGTTAAGATTCAGGACAGAACATCATGTCTATGTGGTTCCCATGATTCTCACACTGGTTTTATACAACCATCTTTGTTCTGGAGGACATTTTTCTTTAAAGGTGAATTATATTAATAAAGACACCTTCATTTCATGTCTCTGAAGATATAAAAATAATTTGTTAAATATTTCTGGAAACATGTATATAATGAAATATTTTCTTGAGACTCATGAAGCCAGTAGAAAACGACAGTCTGAGTGCCGACCTGATGCAGGAGCAGCCGACTCTGGAGATGGTCTCTGCAGGCTCAGACACGCAGGCCACCAGCAGCTTGAACAGATCCTTCAGCATCAGGTTGATCAGAGACTCGTAGCCGATGTCTGCAGAGAGAAACAACCAGCCGGACTGTAAACACAACAGTCCAATCAGGGAGGAGAGGAGGAGGATGGAACAAGGCATCAGTCAACTCCATGTCCTCCTGATCACCTCAGTCAGCGACAATCAGCTCTGTGACAACAGCAGCTCACCTGAGTGGATGAAGCTGTTGACGTGTTCCACCACCAGCTCACACGACAGGCCGATGGCGTGCTTGAAATTCGATGACGCCACGTCCCAGTATGAGTGGTCGCCATGGCTACGCTGCAGCCACAGCGACATGACAGGAAGCAGCAGCTGGATGACAGCAAAGATGGCGAAGCCTGGACCTGCAGGTGGTGTGGAGGAGTTAGGGAACCTGAGCAGCTGGTGGTTTGTTAAACCTCAGAGACACAGGAAGGGGAAACCCTGAACCATATCGCTTAAGATATGGATTTTCATTTTTACTTATTCAGTCAGCTAACGCTGCCTCACTGGATTCTTCTGGCACCATTTCTCATATTTACAATTCCTGTCTCATGATCGCCATGCGCTGCACTCCTTATTATCTGCTTCATACTGAACACAAACGCTGCAATATCTGAGTCATCAATCTGTGCATCGTTGGCACAGAGCAGTTGATATTTCCAGGCTTTGTGAAATCCCAACAAACGTCTGTTTTTAATGCAGACTTATTTAATAATATTCCAGGTGTTTCCTGCAGACCAGACCCAGTAAAGCCGGAGATGTTGTGCTGTGTTCCTGAGTCACCTGGAACGGCTGTGACCTCTCTGAGCAGCGTGAACAGCAGCTCCAGGGTGAGCGGCTGGTGCTCCCGGGGGCAGTTGGACACAGCGGCGGTGAGCTGCTCCAGCAGTAAGATCCACACCTGGATTAAACCTGCAGCGCAGAGGAAACCTCAGCTGGACCCCAAACAGGAAACGAACCGGGAGGAACAGGAAGTCTTCTTCACCTGTGTCATCGTCGAACTCTTGCAGGACGCAGTCGACGCCGTCCTCGCTGCTGACAGAGCGCTCCTGCGACCGCATGGGCAGGCTGGCCAGCCGGGCGCCCAGGAACACCGGCTTGGACGGCATCTTGTAGATCTTAGCCAACAGCTGGAAAAAAACAGAACC
>NW_006800155.1:532838-599521 GCF_000485575.1 Poecilia formosa
GCGCAGGCGAGACGCTGCGGCGCAGGCGAGACGCTGCGGCGCAGGCGAGACGCTGCAGGCGTGGTCCTACCTGGGAACATTTGTGCAGGTAGTCGAGAGCCGGAACGCAGAGCACAGTGGAGCTCAACCCGGACACATGAACAGAGTCTCCGATCTCCTTATAGTCCACCTCTCCTGCTCACAAACAGACAGAAAACTGGAATTAGGAGCAAAAAGTGCTGCACAAATACAACAGTCACATCTAAAGGTCAAAATGAAATGACAGTTCTGAGAAACGTTAATCTCAGCTGCTCTGAATAAAGACATGAAACAGGCAAACGCAGGATTCTGATTCCAGGAGGAATAAATCCTGCAGGTCTGGAAATGTGAGCAGATTAAAAAACCCAGACCCACCCAGGCCTTTGACGAACTTCAGCAGACACATGATGTAGTCTGTGGCAGCGTTGGCGAACACCTGGATGTTGTCTGTGTTGATGAAAGCTTCGAAGACGTCGAACACGGGAGCCTGGGACTTCCCTGCATGGAGCGAGAGGAAGGAACAGGAGGAAATAATGTGAACTGTTAAAGTATCCGTGATAACCAGCGTCTGTCACCAGTCTGCCAGTTTACCCATGGAGTATTCTCCCAGCAGGTAGTCTTTGGTCTCCGCCCTGCTGCTGTGGACGGTCCTCAGGGCGCTGAACAGCGGCCTCCACCCGGACAGGATCTGAGGCGAACACATCTCCACCAGCTCCCCGATGGACGTCACCACCTGGGGGAGACAGCCGGGTTGGAGCATGTGGCTGGAACCTTCCCTGTGCTGCAGCCGACCGGACCGGACCGGACCGGACCGGACCTCACCTGGTCCTGGACGTCCTCGTCGCACAGCTCCAGCTGCATGATGTGCTCAAACGGCCTGAACAACGCCTCATTGAAGTGGAAGTGAGGAAGCTCGGCCCAGCTTGACAGAACCTCGGTCAGAACGTCGTGGATGAAGGAAACGGCCTTCTGGGAAACGTGGCGCTCTTTGTGACAAGCAGCCTGGAAACGAAACATTTTTATCCCCCAGAATAAAATAAATCATGAACCAATCACCACAGAAACACAAAATCTTAGAAAGTATTTCATAGTGCTAATATCTTAGTACACTTGAAATAAGACAAAACTAATTTATACGTAACTTTTCAGCAAGATAGGAGATTATTTTAAGTCAATAAGTCCTTAATATTGATGAAAACATTCTAGTTCCATTGACAGATTATTTCACTCATATGTGAAATAATGTCTTGTTATAAGTGAAATAAGTTTTTCAGAAAAATTAAGGAAGTATTGACCTAAAACAAGCTCCTATATCTTGCTGAAAAGTTACTTGTAAGTTAGTTTTGTCTTATTCCAAGTGTTCTAAGATATTTGCAGTAGAATCTTGACCAAAAATACTTGGTAAGATTTTAAGATTTTGCAGTGTAATTAACCGACTGATTGAGGAGAAACGAGACAATCGGAGCAGAAAGAAATTTTTCAGAAGACCATCCTCCCTGCTGCAGTTCCCTACCTCCACCAGGTGGGGCGCCACCACGCTCCAGGCCCTCATCATGTGCAGCAGGGGCCGGTTCTTGTTCCTGACGATCCTCAGCATGGCCTCTCCGAGACGGAAGAGATGCAAAGCGCTGCGGCGCTCCGACGTCGACTTGGCGACTCCTGAACACAACCAGAGAAAATCATCAAGGTTTCCACGGCAACAAGACAGTCTGTGTTTGAAGACGATTACTTATTCTTTACATCGATCATTATCTGGGATATTAACATTAATTTGAGAAATGACAGTTAATCTCCTCTTTGGTTTCATGAAATCTGTCCGTTCATCAAACCTAATTCATGTTTCCAAACTTTCTCCTTCTGCCACATTTGTTCAGTTTTTTTTCTGATTGTTGTGTTTTGAACTTTTAGTCCTTTAAAACCTGTGGAGTCTCTGGAGGAGGGCTCAGAGGTTTAAGTCATTTCTCTGACTTGGTTGAATCTGCAGGAACATGAACTCAGACTGGAAGCTCTGAAATATTTTCCTCTTAGAAATAATCTGAAATGACCTTCTGACCTTCCCTGACAGTAACGGCTTCGTCTCTAAGGTCGGTGCTGGTGATTTTCTTCCCTGGCTCTCTGTCAACACATACTTTTACTCTCCATGTTTTCTTGCTGACTATTTTCCCTGCAGTGACAGAAACGTGTGTGAACATTTGCAGGTTGTGTTTCCTACCTGGCATCACCAGAGAGTAATCTCCGGTCTCTGTGGCCGAGTTGAAGAGCTGAGACTGAGAGGCTTTCCTGAGCTGCTGCAGGAAGCCGACCAGACCCACCAGGTTCAGCTTCGTAGCTGCTTCCTCAAACAGCCTGAAACACACACACACACACACACACACACACACACACTCATTACCATCACAAGGACAATAGGAAGATCTGAAGGTTCTCTTCACTGAAGGACATAAATGCCATTAATTCAAGTTTTTAATAATTTAGTAGAAGTTTTCCAATCTCAGGTTTTAATGTTTCTGCTGCACAAGCAGGTTTGAGTTTACTAAATATATACATACACCACTAAGCATAACTTAAATGCCTACAGCTGCACCTCTACCACAGGACTCTGGCTGATATTTGACAGCTCTTCATGGCAGAACTAATCAAGTTCTTTAAAATGAAACTCATGAAAGTCAAAGAGGCTCAAAAAGCCGGTAAAGAAAGTTGATTCTGTCCTGAAACCTCTGGAGGTTACGGTGTGAAAAGGATTCTTACATGAAGAACATTACAGATAACCCTCATCATCCTCTTCATCAGACTCGTACAACAAGACAGTGGCTTCAGTCAGAGGCTGCTTAAGAACCACTGTAACACTGACCTCTACAGGAGATCCTTCTGCATCTGTAACAACTAGTTGAAAAACCTTATATAATAATTTTATTCTTCTGAGATTAATAAAGTATGTTAGAATTGGACTCAATAAACTGTGTTGATGTTGGAGCTTTAAGGCTCCCATTTATAGAAACTAAATGATAGAAACTGTTTGGAATAACTTTAAAGGAAAACTATAACATAAACTACTTATTTATGAAAAATGGCTTCATTTGTTTTCTATTTAATGGCAGAAAGACGTTTAAATATGAACATCTAACTTTTATTAAACATTTCAATATTTCAATCAGCAAATGAATCAATGAACTTTAGACCTGAAAACAAAGTAATACAAATATTTCCTTTGATGATCTGCAGCTTTTTTAGTCAAATAAAATATATGTTTAAATGTTTAGTTTGAAAGTGGAGCAAATTCAACATAACCAGGATGTCCAGATAATTACTGACCAACTGCATAAAGAGCTGCTAAACTGAGGATTCACAGATGAAGATGCAGAGAAACGGGTCCAGCTGCTAAACAGACCAGCCTTTTGCTCTGTTTACTATTGTTTGGTGAAACTTTCACATCAGAAATGTGTTCAGTCCATCTGCTGCTGCAGAGGATCAGAGAAAATTCTTTATTCCCTGCAAAAGCAGCTCTGATAAGTGCTTACATAAGAGATGATCCTTGGTCTGAGCAGAACACACACAAAGGCAGCTTCACTTCACTGTGTGTGTGTGTGTGTGTGTGTGTGTGTGTGTGTGTGTGTGTGTGTGTGTGTGTTGCATGCTCATTCATATGAGTTGAATGTTTTGCACACGTGACTGAAGGACGTCAGCTGAAATCTTGACTGTTTCTCAGAAAACTCCCCGACTGTTACACAAACTGACCTCATTTTATGAATTTATCTGCATTATGATAACTTATACACATAAAAACACTGACACACAGAACCAAGCAGGATTCACTCTACTGCCACCTGCTGGGTGCATTTCAGCACAGCACCTCCTGGTGGACGCCTGATGCGACTCTTTGACCCTCATGAATACGTTTATAAACCTATAAAACACACTAATGTGTTTAAACTGAACCCAGTAAAGCATCACATGGTTCAAACATCCCATCCTCTGCAGAGCGAGGTCCCACCTGTCCGCCTGCGTGGACAGCGTGCAGACAGCCTTGGCGGCGCCGGTCCCCGTCATCAGGCTGCCGCTCCTCAGGTCCAGGCCCCGCCCCCCTCTGCTGCTCTCCTTCAGCAGCTCCTGGATGGACAGCGGCTGGATGACCGGCTGGCTCAGGCTCAGCTCGGCCGCCTCGGGGCTCGGCTCGCAGCTCAGCTCCAGACCCAGGTCCACGCCAGCCGCCTGCTGGGTGATGGTGGTCAGGGAGGACGGCTGCAGGGAGCCGTCGCTGAAGTGGGTGTGCTCCAGAGAGCTGATGTACTCCGTCACCCTGAGACAGAGCCGGACCGCAGTGAGTTTTTATGATTCACGGCTGCAGCAGGGTGAGGCTCATGTGTCTGTACCTGAAGACGTGTGGCCAGCAGTCGTGGTTGTGGCTGCCCATCTCTAAGCCCACGTTCAGGATGGCGTCCATGCACAGCACATGAGCCGTGTGGAGGCGGACTCCCTGAGGACGGCCCATCTGCTCCAGCCGCTGCTCGACGCGCTGCTTCACTGCCAACAGCAACAAGACGGCAGAGATGAGCGAAGGCATGCAGGACGTAGAGCTGAGCTCAGCTCACCTCCAGACAGGAAGGAAGGTTTTAAAACGGATTCAAAATGACTCATTTTATCTGTTTTAGGAATCAGATCCTCAAAAACATTCCACCTTTAAAGTTTGTTCAAGTCTGTACAGTTATTTTTATTTCATTTTTATATTATGTGGGGGGTTTTAATGTAATGACAGAAAATTACGTTTTTTTAACTTAGATCTACTGCAGATTGCAGCCATTTTTTATTCATCCACATTCCTGATCATGAACACTAAGAGACCAAATGGCTGCTAAACTTCAAATGAATATGTGAATAAAATAATTCATACCATTAAGTTTATTTTTTATTCATTATTGTTTAAAACATAAACTGTGATTGTGTAAAAACTGTGAACAGGTGTGTGAATCAAATGGTTTTTCTGCTGCTATGTTTTCTCTTTTCTCCCCTCAAAACTGCATTTTAATCTGTGGAAAAATCATCAGTGATTCTTTCTGCAGATTTATGAAACATCCCATGATAATGTTTATGCATATTTAAAATGTTTCTCTACCAGTTGGCGGTTAAACATAACTCAGCTGTTTTCTATTTAGGCCTTCACAGACAGATTATATTCTTTATAACAGGGACTAATTAATGTTCCACACTTTGCCATGTTTTACTGATTTTCTAGTAAATCAACACATTAAATGAACATGATTCCCTCTACATGATAGTTAAACTGAAAACTAGAACTGAGCTGCAGCCCTGCATGATTTAATCGTTCAACATATTTGTCAAGTCAGTTGGAAAATGATGTTGAATGTTTTTACAAATCATTAGCTGAAATTTCCAGCTGTGTTTTCCAAATTGGCCACTAGATGTCAGTAAAGATCCATTTCTTACTGAGCCATTCCGAGTCATGACCACAGATTAAGATTAGCGTCTCACACTGATATTTATGCAATATGAGTTTACATTAAAGGCGTTTCATTTTCCTCTTTCGGTTTTCAAGCCGTGGATTTTTGTGTGAAGTTGCTTTAATAAAAACGATCCGTGCACCTTTGACCTCCAGATGGCGCTGTCGTACCTTGTGTGATGGCGTCTCCCATCTCTGCCACCTCCTTCTCCTCCTTCTCCTCCTGCACACAGGAGGCTGCAGCCATCTGGGCTAAAGCTGATGCACAGTTAGCAGCAACGCCTGAAAGAGGAAAACAGCCAACAAACACGATCAGCTTCAGTTCATATCAAAAGAGGAAGTTTGTTTTCTAAAATCATTTGTTCCACTGGTGCAGAACCAGTGATCAGAAATGAAACCCGGCTGCGGTTTGACACCATGTGTTCATATTCATTCATCTTTCTGTGATGAAAATCACAGCCTGGATTCCTCAATGATAACTAACAGGTTCTGGTTATTATTCACCGTTCTTGGTGAATGTAATGTGAAATATTCCATCACTGACAGGAAGAAACCAAAAATATCAAACATTTTAACCTGAGAAACCATTTTAACTAGGCCAGCAACACTAAGCTAACTTCAGAGGTTTTCTCCTGGGAAGGAAAACAACAATCTGTGTGAATATTAAATCCATTTAGCAGCTGCCTAATATAAATCCATTCAATATATTGGAAAAATGGTTGCAGAAGGAAAAGAAAACATTATTTAGTTTCCAACCTCCTGTAGAATAATTTGGGGTTTTAAAATAATTCATGAAGAAAAAAATAGTAAAATGTCTTCGAGATGTTATGACCACAGCAAAACCTTTCTCTGAATCTTATAAAATGAATTTATTTCCAACCTGAACACAATAATTTTGGGCCTTTAGTGAAACCTTTAAACTTTAGATGGGGATGATTCTCCACACTGCAGAACAGCCACAGCAGAGGCGACATCACTTCCTGTTCAGATCAGCCTTCACCGGCAGGATGGAGCAGGTTTCTAATGCAACAACACAAACTCACTCAGTCCTGACGGCGTTCCCCAGGGGTCCGTTTTCAGACCCATCCTCTTCATAGTGTCAAATATTTTATTACCACAAAGTTGTATCTACTGGTATTTCTGTGTTTTATGTTCTGCAGAACAGGAAGCTGTTGTAAAACAGCAATTAAACTGAGACAGGATCAATTTCTTTTAATATTTTCCTGTTAAAAATAAATAATTAAATTCTATTCAGACGATAATAATTTTCCTCTGTTGCCTTGTGATGAACTGGTGACCAGTTCTGGGTTTACTCTGACTACTGGAACCTGGGATCCTCCACAACTAAACTGGTATGAAAACTTGATGTTTAGATATTATTGCTGCTGTTTCTGACTCTAAATCAGCTGAAATCATTGCTTGACTTTTAAAGAATCCTACGTTCTGCCAGCGCTGGAGCAACAAAGTCCAGTTTGAGGAACCAAACAATGACAAACAGTCTGAAACTCTGCTGCAGGCCCAACACCCAGCAGCACATCAAGCCCTTCTTCACTCTCATCACAGAGCCATCCATCTTGCCTTCAGGACCAACGCTGTGCTCCTCGGTGACCTTGTGGTATCCAGACATAAATCTCAGCCCGGCTACGTTTTCCTGACAGAGCTGTCCAGGAACGTCCTGACCGCTCTCCACTCTGCCTGGTTGTCTTTAAACTTGATTTATTAATCTATGCCTGTTTCTGCAGAAAGGGCAGACACAGGTCAAAGGTTTCACCCACCAAGCGCGCAGCTGAGCGCGGCAGCTTTCCGCAGGCCGTCCAGACTCAGACAGATGGTGTCTCTCTCCCTCTGGCTCTGCTCCTTCAGCCCCTCGGCCCCCAGGATGAAGGCCAGGCCCTTGGAGCTGCCCGCCATGCGGCCCGTCAGAGGCGTGGACAGCACATCAATCAGGTTCTTCCACACGCCGGTGAGGATGAAGCGGGAGAAAACGGCACCTGATTAAAAAGAGAGGAGGGAGAGAAACCTGCAGCTAGCATCACAAGCTGGGTTCTGGTCCTGAAGAGAAGAAAAACCATGATGTCATGAGGCGTGACCCATGGTTAACGAGGTTTCTGTGGAAATAAACTTTTTATTTTTTATTTTATGGAAGTTTCTGTATTTTCAGTGTCCAAATTGTAAATTTTGACACATAATTTAAAGTAAGTAAATATAAACTGCATTTCATTGGATGTTTTTTGCCGATATGTCACAGACATAAACCCTAGAATATCTAATGCAACGTGTAGACATTACTTCACTATTACATATCAACACATATGAAGTAAGCAAGATTTATTTATAAAGAAATTGATCTCAGAGCTAATTATTTATGACCCATTGGTTTTGTTTATCATCCAGCCTTCAGTGCCAACGCTGCCATTTTGGTTAAAGGTCATTTTCCTCCACAGCAGAAAATCCTGCAGGAAATATGCTGCTGTTTGTTCAAAAGGTTTGAAACTGTTCAAAAGACAAGAAAACTTTATGAGAAGCAAATCAAAACCAACAACAGGGGATCTGAGGATCAGCCCTGGGGATGAATGCATGACTGTAACCAAGATGTCCGCCTTGAGTTGAGTTACAGACCTGCAGTCGCTGTGTCACCTCCAGCCCTCTCAGAGCTGAGTGCTGATTGGCTGGACGGCCTCCGGATCATCTGACCTCCAATAGCACTGCTGCCCAGGCCGTCGATGTCTGACAACACAAAAATAAAAACTGGCATCAAACATTCATTCAGAGAATCATCTTTTGGACACAAACCACTTCATACGTTTTATTTTCCCCACAGTTTACCCAGAAACTCTAAGCGCTTCAGTTTAACGTTCGGTCCATTAAATACAGAGTTACAACGAAATGGAAAACAATGAGAGTTGGATCAAATAATGTACACCAGCAGGATGTGCAGATGCATGATTTGTTTGGATAAAATTATCCGTAAATTTAGCAAAGATTGTCATTTATAAACCAAATGCAGCTACACAGCATACTGAGTTTACGATCCTCTGGATTCGCCAGCATGGGGTTTCCTTCTCTGGTGAGTTGGATTTCTGTCTTAAGAAGCATGAAGGATATAGAGACCTGTCAGCATGGTGATGAGCGGCAGCGTGCGGTCTTCTGCTGAGCCCCAGTACCCGGCGTCAGCCAGCAGGTTGCGCTCCAACACCTGGTGGTGAAGCTCCTCGATCCAGGCCTGGCACAGAACCACCAGGACTCCGCTGGTCTGGATCAGCCGAACAAACTCCTTCTGCAGAACACGGAGGGAGACGCTCATCAGCTGCGCGCTCATCAGGAGAGAAGCCGTGGCTGTGGCTGTGCTCACCAGACTGAGGGCAGGGGGAAGCTCTCTCCGTCTGTAGTAGTCGCAGCAGCAGAGCTTGAGGTTGAGCAGCAGAGCGTAGTACGACACCAGGTAGAGGCCGTCTGCGTTCATCAGAGACTTCAGAGAGTCGCCTGATTCAAAGCCTGGAGAGTGAATCCCTCCTGAACGGAGGAAAGAGCAACAGCAGCTTTACAGAGTCCCAACCAAACATTCAAACTTTAAAATTCATTAAACAGTAGAACTTCATAAGTCTGACTAAAGTTTTTATCAGCCGGGACACAGACAGGAATTTAAGCCAAACTATCAATACAGAATAAACGGTTAAAAAACTATTTGAGAATGGAAACCTTCTGATGTTCTCTTATTTTGATGCATTTAGTTTCATGTGAAATCTAAGAGTCTTAAGGTCCAGTTTGGTGGGAAAAATTCAGACCAAATAATATAAATAGGAGTGAATGTTAGTCTGAGTTTGTCTCTGCAGTTTGGACTGATTTAACAGAAAACTGTAAGACCTCCAGCAGAGACACTGAGGGGAAGTGGACAAAAATATCCAGTTTTTCATCTACAAACTGGACATGAGAGGAATTTAAACATTTCACAGGTTCAGGACCATCACAACATTCTGGCCGAACATCAGATGGTAAAAGGAAATGAACAGAAAACTTCTGCAGTGGCTGAGTTTGTTTTTTCATCTGTGCTCTCAAAACTTCATCCTCCAGAATATTTGATTGCTTGAATAAAACAGTGGAGACACAAAGAGCTGCTCGGTCAGCTGGTCAGGAAACAGCTGTCTGTTACTGAACAACCCAAACAAAGTCTGTTCTGTTCTGAAACTGCATCATCATCACAGTGAATCTCGGCTGATCCCTCTTCCCTCTGCTTACCAGCCTGCAGCCCGGAGCAAAACGTGGAGGAGAAGTTCTGCAGTGACAGGTCCACCTCCTGGGCGGAGGCCAGTCCCAGGAGGCGGGGCAGCAGCGCCGCCAGCGATTGGACGAACAGCCTGGCGCTCTGCTGGTCCGCCTCCTGGCTGCGCAGCAGTTTGAGGGACATGGCGGCGGTGCGCAGGGAGCGGTGGCCCGGGCAGTCCCGAGGCGTCTGCTGCTCCTCGTCCACCAGAGACACGTTGTCGGACCCGATGTCGGACACGTCGGAGCGCCCCGAGTCTTTCTCTGCAGCCATGGAGTACTGATCGCACGAGTCAAACTCTGTCCGAGACAAGTCCTGCTCCTCCATGCTGCAGGACAACCAGGGTCATGAATGAAACGGTGAGGAACTGGATTTTAATACGCTTAGAAAAACAAACGCAATAAAGACCAATCACCAACCAGCTGGGTTCTGATTGGCCGCCACAAAAGCTGTTCAGAAACACAAATCTGAAGTATTTTTGTCTGGTTTTAGTGCAAATATCTCAACACACTTGAAATCAGACAAAACTAACTTACAAATAACTTTTCATCACAGCATAGGAGCTTGTTTTAAGTCAGTAATTCTAGTTGTTCAGATTACTTTACTTATAACGACTTACTTTTCCCATAAGTGAAATAATCTGCCAGTGGAAGAGTACCTTTTCATCAGTAAGAAGAAATTATTGACTTAAAACAAGCTCCTTTATTTTGCTGAAAAGTTGCATGAAAATCTGTTTTGTCTCGTCAAGAATACAAAAACATTTGCCTCAATATATCTGTCATTTTTAAATATATCTGTCATTTTTAAATATATCTGTCATTTTTAAATATATCTGTCAGGCTAAGCAGCTAAAGAGAGCTGCTGAGTTTGAAAAATCCTAGTAATGAGCCCTAAAGTTGAGGGAGTCGTACCTGAAGTTGCTCTCGCTGTACCTGGACCCCGCCCCGTGGTGCGGCCGCGTCCTGGAGTCCACTGACAGGAAGTTGGTGATGTCAGGGAAGACGAGAGCGTGACTCCTCTGCACCACGTCAGGAGGAACGCCTCCTCTGTCTCCTCTGTCCTTGTCCTCCTGTCCCTCGGCCTCCACGCCGCGGCCTCCTCCTCCCTCCGCCCTCTCTCCTCTCGGAGCCGCGCCTCCTATCGGCTCCCGCTGGCTTCTCTCCTGGCCTCCAAAGGGACAGCTCAGCTGGACGCGTGCGTCCTCGCCGCACTCCTCAGGCGTGTGTCCCTGACCCAGACCCAAGTCCCCCATCTCCAAGTCCAGGGTGGTTTGTCCCGTTTCCGTGGTGATACTGATGCTGATGTCCGGGCTGCACTCAGTGGCGCCTGCGGCGGCCATGTTGGAGGCAGCGGAGTCCCACTGGGGCTGCTCTGAGGACAGGATGTGTCTCTGCCACCTGAAGTCGGCCTCGTTGATCTCCATGGACTCCCGGGTGGACTCCGACCCGTCCTTCAGGTCGTCCAGGCGCCTGAGGAGAAACCGAGCCTGCAGGAGGAAACACAGCGACTCTTACTGCTGTTGATGCATCCAGAGAATCATCACAGCCGGAGGAGAAACGTCAAAACTCGATGCAAACAGTCACCAAGACGGGATTTGAACCCAGAACCTTCTTCCTGCAAGGCAGGAACCTCAAGAACCTCCATTTATAGTTATTTATGATCTTAAATTTAGTCTATAGTGATATTTATTTAGGTTTTACTATTTATTTTTGTTTTATTTATTTTTATTATTACTACACAAACATCCATTCATAAGCAGCATAAAAGTAATTAAAATATATTGAATTAACGTTAATTAATTGCAATTATTGGTAATTTCTGCTAAGAAAACTCAGAGTTTCCAGGAAGTGGTTGTGAGGTTCACTTCGTGTTCTGACTTGGTGTCATGAGTCGACCTGTTCAGGCTGCAGGCCGCGACCCTGCGACAGGTCATCCAACGCAGCCAGAAGAGCGCAGGCACAGGAAACGGAGGCGAAGCACGCCTCGATGCCGCCCTTCACACAGGCCTCCGTCATCCCGTCCATCACTCTGAAACCAGAACGTTACAGCCAAACTGAGTCCAGGTTCAAAATGCTGACTTTCATCTAGTTTTCTCTGAGTGAAGCTGTGGATCAGGTTTATTTACTGACAGTTTGAGCAGATCCAGGTGGGACTTCCTCTTTGAGAAGGAGCGTTTCCTGGTTTCAGGTTCTGCTACACACGGCCCGGCCAGGTCGTAGAGGCGCTGCGGGCTGCCAAGAATCTGACCAGGACAGAAAGATGTTAACATTCCTTGGTTTAGTGAGCAGAGGATTGATGGACGGATGGGGATCACCTCCTTCATGATGCGGATGGCCTCGGTCCGGTGCTGGGGCGGCGGGTAGAGCAGGATCCGGTGGTACAGCGACTGCAGCACCGGCTTCATCGACTCCACGCAGCTCACCAGGCGCACCAGCTCTGCTGCGATGTAGCACACCGTCCGCACCACCGGCGCAATCCTGGCAGGGGCGCTGGAGGAGCATCCGGACCCCCGGCCTTGATCAGACACGCCTCCACTGGAAGAGTCCACTTCCTGACCGATTCCTGGGAGAGGAAACAATCTGGGATTCAGAGACGAGTAAGAGGATAAACAGACAGACGGACTGACGGATGCCTTACCTTGAGCGATTCTCTCTGAAAGCCGGTCTCTCTCTAGCGCCCCCATGTAGCTGTGGTGAGTAGTGATGGTTTTATCATTCACTGGATTTCCCATAATGGCCACCAGAGACGGACAGAGCTGCTTCCTGCAAGAACAAATACTGCCAATTAATATCAAGACATAAGTCAATAAAAATGTTTTCCTGATATTTGTCTCTCTTTAACTTCCAACATGAAGTATCTTCATATTTCTACATGGTGGATTCGCTTTGGCTGCAACATGTGAGGAAACAGAGAATCGTACCACACCAGGTCGGTGAAACCTCTGGACAGGTGCATTGTGGGAGGACAGCTGCTGAGCATGGACAGGACGCACTCCAGGTAGAGCAGCTGCAGCAGCTGATTGTCACTGAAAGGAGGAGAGAATGAGGAAACATCAATGAGTCACAGAGGGGAAGTGATGTCACCGACAGAAGACCTGCAGCGTTACCTGTCCACCGACTCCAGTTTCTCACAGAACACGGTCAGAACCATCACCACGTCCTCACACAGAGCCTGGCTGGTGGGGGAAACATCTGCACACACACGCACGCACGCACACACACACACACACACACACACACACACACACACACAAAGTTCATTCATCCAACTTCAACACTAAGTCATAAAACAAACTAATTAATCCTCCTCGTTTGCCTCTAATCTCCAAGAAATGAAGATTCCTGAGGGGGAAGTTCGGCTCCAGCCATGCATTCAGGTTATTTATGTGTCACTATTTTTTGTTTATGTTTATTCATTTGGCAGACGCTTTTATCCAGACTAACAGACGGGGATAAAACAATGCAGTCAATATTAAAGCTAACAATAAGCTACTTAGAAGGAAGAACATCAGTGAGGTGGGGGAAGTTTAATAAAGTGGCTTTAAATCATGTCTAAATTAGTTTGTGCAGCTTATTTATCCATTCGCATTACATTATTAAGTTTTAACTGGTATTGTGTTCACTAAAACACCCAGTTGTTCATTTTTTTGGATTTTCAAGTCATAAAATATTAGTTTTACCCTCCAGGTGTAGCTCAATATGTTAATGTTCATAAAACATGTTTTCTGTATGGCTGCTCTGTGCTTCTCTCAGTCCATCAGTCCATTTTGTCCCTCATAGAGACCCATACACCAAGACAACAATGACTCTGGACATTACAAACTGCCCATGTAGAAACTAGACACTTCATTCTTCACTAAGCAGATGTGTAGGATGATGTGTACCTTTTCTCTGCAGAGGCAGCGCGGTCACCTCGTCTCCTTCAGCTCCCTGCAGAGCAACACACAACACCAGGGAGGGTCACTGAGTTTGTGAAACAAGGAGATTTAAGGAGCAAAAGAAAATGAAAGGGGAAAAAAAAGCTAATTTCATGTGTTTAAAATGACTGATGACAAAATATTACAAGGTGAACACAGCATGATTAAACTGCAGAACCAGTAAGCAGAAAACGACACTGGATTCAAGAGGAAAAATATCAACCAGATGCTTCTGATCAAATTGACAGACCGATCATCACCAGTGAGAAAAGCTGGTTAAAGTATTCTCATCTCAGCAGCAGGTGGGTGTTAAACAGGCCATGAAGGAAAGAAACCAGCCATTACCTCAGAGAAGCAACTGGTCGTAGGACTTCTTCAGTTACTGGACCTGCTGGCAAAACCCTTGCAGCAAATCCAATTTAAACGAACCGAACAGTTCTTCTTTATGCTGATGATTCAATACTTTTTATTGTTAATCTCCAAATTTCTCCATCGCCTGTGTTGTCATTATTAACCAGAATAAGCTTGTTGACATATCGGGAGATTTTTTGCTTCATTAAAATTAAAATTAATTAAAATAATTAGGGATGAAAGATACATCAGAATTATAATATATCAGTATGGACCGATATTAATAACCAATGTTTATTTCCATCTACTTGTCATAAGTCTCAGGAGGGGAGAGTGTTGGCCACGCGATCAATAAAGTATTTCTGATTCTTAATCCTCACTGGAGGATATCAATATCAGAACCAGTTTTCATATCAGTGCGTCTTTAAAATGACATTTAGGAGAAACTCTGACCAAACAATGAGTCAACCGATCCTCATCAGAGTCACAGTATAAAGTCACTTCCAGACCATCTGCTGTCTGTTATTCTACAAAAATATTATTCCCTTGATGACCCTCAGTCACTGAGTGAACCACGAACTCAGTTAAATCTGAGGTCGTCCTTCCAACAACTGAACCTGGGCCAACCGCTGTCTTTAACTCAACAGTTACGGAGAGTAAAGACGTTGGATTAAAGATGGACATTGATTTTCACACAGATTTCACATTTTGGTTTAGTTTTAAATAAATAAATAACTGACCAGATGAGCAATAAACAGTTTATTATCCTGCTGTATGTAGAACCTCAGAGCAATAAGAGGAATCAATGTTACTGATAAACCTCAAGGTTCTCGCTGCTCACTTTGTTGCTGACGGGCCTGTTTAAAGCTAATGTGTGTGTGTGGGTGCGTGTGTGTGTGTGTGTGTGGGGGTGTGTGTGTGTGTGTGTGTGTGTTCTCTCTGACCTCCTGTCTGTGGCGCAGCTGCAACGTCAGGTCTCCCAGTATCTGGCTCAGGGTGGCCCTCACTGCCGTGTTGATGCTGCGCTGGTGACAGCTGGACATGTAGGTCTCAATACACACCTGTACACACACACACACACACCACAGGATATGAGTGACGCAGAGCACCAGAGAGCACCACCCAGCCACGTTGAACTGTCGGGGAGATTTATGGGAAGCTTCCATGGCGTCACTGGTTGCCACGGTGACCAGGAGAGGCATAAACCTCTGGGGCGTGTTGTCAGTCTGCAGAACATCTTATGGTCAGATTAAAGGTCACACTCTGGGGATGCTGAGCAGTAATGGAGCACAGAGACAAACAGAGACAAGATGTCCTGCCGGACGTCTGCAGCGTCAGCAGATTTTACGACAGCGAGAGGAAAAAGTCTGGATGGAGCTCAGAAAAATGAGCCGAAGGTAAACCGAGTCCAAACAGAAAAGCTATCTGCAACTTTGTAACCAAAAACCTGCTAGGCAGTGAAATCTAAAAACACATTACAGCTGCAGCTAACAATTACTTTAATAATCAATTATTCTGATGATTAACTGGCAAATTCTGTCTTTTTATGCAATATTAGAAGTACATTAAAATGAATAATTTAATTAGTTAAATAGGAGGGAAAAATCTTCCTAAAGTTAAAACATTTTTTAACATGAATGCAATATACATTTATATATTTCTGTACAGTTTGGGCTTAATTACTTCCCTGAGCATGTTATTCTTTCAGTAACTGGTTTTTTTAAGTCTGGATGCTCCAGTTAACGATTACTATATTACTAAACTAGTTGATTATTTCAATAAGTGATTCATTCCTTTATGTTTCAGCCCTAATCCAGAAACCAGTAGATCTACAGTGAACCAGTTACAGTAACTGCATCTACCACAAAAACCTTTGCAGCCTCATTAATTTTCTCCACCTGCAGTATTTTTAGAAAGTTCATCAAGCCTGAACGTCCTTCCTGTTCCTCTCTGAAGGCTCCTGGGGGCCGAGGAACCACACGGAGCTCCGAATGTTTGCAAACGATTGATAAAGATATGGATCATCTGTCTGAACAGGCAGCAGCAACCCATCACCACGGTTACAGAGACGAGACACCTTATTGGTGCTGAGCTCATCACCCAGAACATGGCTCCATCATTTCATCACCTCTTTAATTCAGTTTAGTTCAGTTACCGACTTTAATTAACCAATTAAATGTATATTTTCTGTTTAACATGATAAAATGCTGAGTGTTTCCATTAGAACTCGATCTGCTCTGAACAGGTTTGACAGCAGGAAGCTGGAGCTGAACAGACTGAAATCAGCTAATTAGACTCAGATTTAAAGCCTCTGCAGCTGCTGGGTCATTTTACACCTAATCAATGAAAAATCAATACATCCTCCAACGTCCGACCTCACAGCTCTACTGATGCTGCAGTCTGCTGAGGGGCAAGACACAGATTCTCCAGGAACAGTTTTCTCAGGTTCACATGTTTCAGCTCAATATTTCACACATTTTCCCAACTAAATTTCCACAGTTTGGACTTCATGTTATCATATTTCTGATCTATAACTGGACACAGACAGATGGTCTTCATGGACGAGCCGTTCCACCAGCTGAGCAACATGAACAGAGAGGCGTTTGAGTGTCTGTGGTTTTGTCATCTATTGTTTGGAGCTGCCAGGGCAGCTGGCGCTCAAATGCCAAATTCATAACCAACCACCACACACACAACCTGTGGGCTCCTTACATTAACCAATAACCCAACAGTCACATTTTGGACAGTGGAGGAAGCTGGAGGAGACTCACATACACAGGGAGAACATGCAGCTCTGTCGCTGGCTAAATAATCAACTTGGGAACTGATGTGGTAAGAAGTCACATTTATAATGAGGGAACTGGGACAGGAAATAAATCTGGAAACAATAAAACTTTTTTCTGACTACAACAGGAATCCTCCAGATGATTGATGACTTTTATTCACAGACCAAAAGACTGATTTTTCTTCCTACATCATTAAATCAAAAAACTACATTCACACAGTAAGTTCAGATGATAGTAATAATAAACTGCAGGTGTAAAAACGTCTTGGTGCTGAATAAATCCCTGAGCTCTGAACCTATAAACCCGTTAGCCTGTTAGCCCGTTAGCCTGTAAGCCCGTTAGCCTGTTAGCCCGTTAGCCTGTAAGCCCGTTAGCCTGTTAGCCCGTTAGCCTGTAAGCCCGTTAGCCTGTTAGCCCGTTAGCCTGTTAACCCGTTAGCCTGTTAGCCCGTTAGCGTGTGGCAGCTAATGGAGATCTGCTGACAGCATTCAGAGCGGTGCTCTGAGTTATGACCAAACAAACAGAACCAGATACTCTGTCCCTCTCCAACAGCAGCTGGCCAGGTCCGGTGGCTCTGAATGCATTAACACATCAACACCAGCAGGTTTTACGAGCCGCTAATGGCAGCAAACATCTCTTGTGTCCTGCAGCCGCAGCTGCTGAGACTGAACTAAAATTACAAAGAAATCCTCCCAAACCTCCAAACATTCGCACAAAGGAGCATTTATTGATTTATTAGCGTTAAGTGAAGCATTCTGCAGCGTCTGAGCAACAAAACAACAGAGGTGAAGGTCAAACAGCAGAACAGTTTAATCATCTAGTCAGAAATTTGTGCTATTTGAGTTTCATCTGATATGATTTTTGATGGTACATAAGGAGAAAAACCTCTCAGGATAATTTGAGTGTTTCTCTGTCTGTTACAGCTGAGGACAGACAAACATCCACATTCTGCCTCAGATATCAAGGATTTCATCTCTGATCTCCTGTTTCTTTCTCTGAAATTAAAAAGCTTTCCGTTTCCAGGGAAACGCTCCTGCTCCTGAAAACTAAACAAGCTGAACTCAACGACAGGATGTTGAAACAGATGGTCTAGTTTTCTTTAACCACTGTGGTTCAAGTCTCCCATCTGTAAGGATTATTTTTTCCTTTTACCGTCATAAACTTGTTCTGTTAAAAACACTGAAAAATGTTTTCATATTTGTTATGAACCAAATATTTATTCTTCTATTATTACAACTGAGATTGTAAGTTAAATCTACTTTATTTCCCCCAGTGTGAAGTTTATTAATGATGTTTATCATGTGTTGTTTTTTCTGTCAGAGGAAAGTGAGGAGGACTGAAACACGTCAGAATCATTTTCCACCATGAAGCTCAGAGATGAACAGAAACAGATCCTGAAGGTTTCTGACGATACTTTCCAATAAAGTTTGAACCGGTCCAGTCCAGGCAGAAGAATCAAACCCTTGGCAGAGATATTAGTGTGATAAATATTGGTCCTGATCTGGAGCAAACCAACAACCCCATTCAGTCATGTTTAGAGTTAAATGATGTTTTTGATGCATCAAATCTTGAAACGATTGTTTTACCTGAGCGATCCTCAGGATGGAGTCTCCATTAATGTCAAAGTTTGGAGAGTAGGTGATGCAGAGCAGGACCTGCAAACAGAAAGGAATCCATCTGATGTTCTGCTCAGGAGCTGAGACAAAGGGGTCAGAGGTCATTCATCTGACTGCCAGCAGAGCAGAGCTGCCTGTTACCTTCATGACCTCCACCTGCAGGTCCTCATGCAGGGAGGGGGTGACCCTGATGGCCTCCAACATCTGGCTGAGCAGCTGCTTCTCCAGAGCCTCCACCTCCGAGCTGACTCCGCCCACAAACCGGTCATCACACAGGAACTTCTGATGGAGACGAGGTCAGAGTTCACAGGTTGGGCGGAACCAGAGAGGCTGACATAATGAGGATCATGATCATGTGCAGTACCTGCATGCCAGCGAGCGCCGTCTGGCCCAGCTTGGTGTTCTTGGACTCCAGGCCCATCTGCAGCGGCAGCAGGCAGCGCTCTCTGCTCAGAGCAACAGAAAACAGAGACTTTACTGAGCTGGACAGTTACCAAACACACAGAGGCACCAATGAATAAATATCCATCAGGAAAGAGACCTATCCAATAAATTAACTGTTTGCGTCTGTTATACAGTAAAAACAACCTGGATGATAAAATTCTGGTTCAGCCTTCAAGCTCCTTCTTCTCTGATCAGCATCAGATCCCAGCTGAGAAGGAAATTATTTATCTGACCTTTGACTTTCATTGAGTCACACTGAGCGTCATGGATGGATGAGGTAAGAAATCAATAAGCTCAAATCTGTAGCCATAGATTCATATTCACACAGACCAGAGCAGAAACACAAACCTCCAGATTCTCTAATAATCAGATTCATATATTTAAATTATCATGGAAGATAGAAATCAGTTATACTATTTATTTAACCTACAAACAAAACACAATTAAAAAACACACATTTGAGTAAACATTACCTAAACAAATAATTATAATCAAGCCAGAAAAAATGCTAATAATTTCTAAATTAAATTATATTTCTAAATTAAATCTTCCACTGATTTTAAAAGTCATAATTAGGCTGTAAAAATAACTGCACACATTTTTTCATTATTATCTACTAAAGTTCTGATGCTGATTTAATGTAGACAGGCCAATTCCACTTGATTCTCATCTCCCTTCAGGTCTCCATCTGGTATTTCTCCCATTGAGTTGCATTTCTCCAGTTGAAATTTAACTGGACCAATCAGCAAACAGAAGAAGGAGATGTAAATGATGCTTGTAGTTTAGCAGCAGCATCAGTTTGTGTTTGTCACGCTTCCAAATTTTAAGAAATTAAAGTTGGAGCAAGATAAATGTACAGCTAAGCTTCATCAAGCTGCCGCATTACTTACGTCTCACCCAAACGTTAAGCAGACCGCAGAACAAGAGGCTGGTTTTTACCAGGCTCGTTTTAATGTGATCAACATAAAAAAACTTTACTTTGATAAACTGAATAGTTCTGCTCTGGGTCCGTTATGTAACTAATGTGTCTGATCAGAAACTGTCTCCCGTCTTCAGAGACTCTTTGTCTTGCTGTGTTTCTTCCATTCGCTCCAACTGAATCTCCTTCTCTTTATTCATGGCTGATTGAATCTCTGCTGCTGATGGATCTGCAGCTTTCAGACGCCGCTGAACCAGCTCAGCTCCTCCGGCTTCAAACGGGCCACAGGGAGCCTCAGAGCGCAGGACAGTTAAATCAACCCGCCGTCTCTTTATGAGCCTGAAGAAAGAAAACTGAGCCACAGGGAGAACAATGAGGCCATCCGACCCAGAAAGAGACAAAATCGGAGATAAAACTGGCAGAAACTTTCATATAAAACCCAGAACTGACAGCAAATATCACAGTTACATCAATCATTTCAGTCACGCTTTGCTTCATGCATCAATGTCAGAAGGTTTTTTCATTCTGTAGAAAAGGAGCTGCTCAGACTACGGAGGATATCATCAATGTTTAATCAAATCAGCTCTAATAAAACAGAAGCTAACAATGAATAATTCAGCATTAGAACTGCAGCTTCTTTTTCTGTCATCTCCTTTCTATAGGGGGCGCCACCACAGATCTTCAGCCTTCTTCTGCCAAATAAACATTCCCTAGTGACATTTTTTTTTTTTTTTTTTACAAAATGTCACTAGAGGCTGAAAAAGTTTCTAAAAGTTGGCAACATTCATTCTTGTCTAGACCAAAACCCCGTTTACCACCATCCTCTCATCTCCACACTGACCACGCCCCTCAGTGACCCTTGGCTCCGCCCACATTGGTGACATTTTTAAAAAATGTGTCTGGGGGCAGTTTTCCTTCCAGGGGGGTTAGTCAGACCAGGAAGACGTAACCAGATAGAGAACTGGTTCTCCTGTACTGACTGGAGTCTTTGAATATCCAGACAATGCAAATTTCGACACACAGATATCCGGCAGTTATCCGGCAGCTTGAGTCGGGTTTGATACTAGTTTTAGTTGAAATTCTGTTCTGGTTTCTCAGTTTTCATTTTCAGATCGCAGACAGACATCTGAAGTGACTCCTGTTTGTAAAAGTTCCTCAGATGTCAGGAAGAGTTTAGGAAAACCGTTAGCCTTTTATTTCACTGCTCAGTTTTATATCTGCCTTATCAGCTGAGGGATTCCAGGAGGATTTAAATTCATTCAAATCAGACCAGGACAGTTTAAAGTCGAGGGATTCGCAGGCTGCTGCAGGCGACAACACAGAGAAGATGTCAGGGAAACTTTCCCCCAGCAGATACAGGTTGATGACAAGCCAGAAAAACGAGATTCTTAGAGAACTGGGGGAATAAACCAGGAAGGGTTTCAGACAATAAACACATTAATACCAGAGGCAACGTCATTAAACAGACAGACTTTTTCTTTATTCCAAGACAAAAGAATTGAGACATGAGCTGAATGAATGAATGAATGAATGAATGAATGAATGAATGAATGAATGAATGAATGAATGAATGAACTTACCGAAGCTGTGAAGGAGAAATCTTGAATGATCCCTTCTGAGCCTCCAGAGTTTCTGGAAAAACAAACAAAAAAAAAACGGCATTAATCAGATATTTTGTGTTCTTTGCTTTGGAGCTGCTCTGTATCAGGAAAAGATGGAATCATTTTGATGAACTTTGTTATAATGATGTAACTTTCCCTGCATAAATAATAAAACATTTTCTAATTTGCTTCAACATTAACAGATTCATTTTCATGTAAACTTTCCCATTAAATGTATTTTTTAGTAATAGACTTTACGAGCTGTTAAACAAAATAAAAGTTGGATGTAAAATTACAAGTCTGATTTTGTGTCTTATAGCTCATTCAATCAGGTTAAAGTCTGGACTTTAACTAGACCATTGCAACATCTTGATGTTTTTCTTTTTCAGCCATTCTGCCACAGATCAGCAGGTCGGTTTGGGATTATCGTCCTGCTGATGACCCAGTTTGGACTGAACTGCAGCTGTCAGACAGACTCACATCTGACTCTGGAATATTTTAAAAAACATGGTCGACATGGAAACAAGCCCAAACCATCACCCCTCCCCCACCGTGTTTGATAGTTTGAATGTTTGGTCTTTTCTAGATGCTTCAGAGATTTTCTAAACTTTCTCTGAATCGAATGAGGGACTTTAAATTAAAGTGACATTAAACTAGATTCAGTTGCTGCTGCTTCTCTGACATCTTTCCTGATGTTTTCACTCCTGAGTACAAAGTTAAGCTTCTGTATAAAGAGCAGGAGTTTTATAATGTTGCAGATGTTCCTCCCAAAGAAAAGACTTTAAACTGAAAGTTGTGCATTTTGTTACCTGCATGTTTAGCCTCAGTGTTCAGTTTGGACATGCTCAGCAGGCTCTGTTACGTTTCTGCGTTTCGGAGAGAACATGATTCTCCCTCCATCAGCACAACCTGAACCTTTCCTCTGTGAGCTTCACTCCTCACCCGCCTTCATCCTGAAAGGTCATTCTGCCGCTGTTAATGCTAGCAGCGTCTCCATGACATCAGAGGAAACCATGTTCTGCTCCGGTAACACAGCGAGTCGCAGAGATTAACTGGATGTTTCTGAGCATCACGGAGGTTTCGCTCCGTGTCTCTGACAGGAAATCCTTCATTTCTCCCGGAGCTGAGAACCGTTTCCCTTTTAAATGAAGCAGGAGTTCAAGCATTTATTGCAGGTATTTTAATAAGAAAAAAAATCTCTGGTCATGATTTTACAAAGCCAGCCATAAAACTAAAAAAGAAGATGTAATTTTAATGTTAAGGTATCCTCAAATCTGACTGAAGAACCTATTTTTCATCAATATTTCTTCTTGACGTTGTAACCGACTGACCGTTCTCACCTCACACGTTCCCTGGAACATTTTGTTTTCCCTGCAGCTGATTTACCAAATATTCCTACATCCACACAGTTTGAGTCAGAGGATTTTAGAAACATCCGGTTGGTTTTCCACCCTCTGACGCCGACACATAGTGCTTTATGTTGCCTGGACGTTGGAACATGGATGTCAGGATGGCGTAAAATCCAAATGTCCAGTTTAAAGTGATGAAAACCAGATGGAGATCCATTTAGTGACCATGTTTTTCTGGGAAGAACTGGAGGCCCAAAGTTGGAAAAATCAACCAGAACACAACAAGAGATGAGAATTTGGACTTGATTCAGTCCTGATCTGGGCTTTTTGGCTAAAATGAAAATGTAAGTAATAAACAGTGAATTTCTTCCTGTTGCTGATGATACTTTCATTTAGTGATTGGTTTAGGCCCCTTAAACCTTCCCAGCTGTTTCCACTAGAAATCGGTCCTGAATGCAATATAGACTAACAGTTTATCACAGCATCTATTATAATGACTGTGATGATGGATGATATTATTCAACCAGTTGTTTTGGTTGTAAATGTGTCTCAGCATCACACACACAAGTTCTGCTCTAAAAATAAAACCGAGCCGTCAGGCTGCTGTTGGTCATGTGACTCAGCTGCTAAACAGAACCTGATTCTGATCAAACGTGTTTTCAAATGGAAATAAAGCCTGAGCGATGGAATGATCCAGTTTTAGAGTTTAGAAACATCATCACTGTTGTAATCAGTTTCAGTTATAAACATTATTAAATCACATTAGAGGGTAAACAAAGGGATCACATCCATCACAGCTCTGACCTATGAACACTGCAGCAGCAGCTTCTATTCAGTTCAGTTTATTTTTTTAACTCCAGTTCACCACAAATATTTTACAAAAATGATCAACTCAGCCTCATCATGCAGGTTCAGTCTCTGTAACCCTGTTAACACACTCAGGCTCAGTTCACTTTCTAATTGGTTAAAAAAGTTTTACATCACATCTCCTGTACTAGCATGTAGCGACAGTGGAGAGAAAAACTCCACTTTAACAGGGAGGAACAACAGAACCAGAACTGGACGTCTGCCGTGACCCACTGGGTTTGAGACAAAACACAAAACACAGCAGCACTGATTCAGGACCAGCAGAACCTGCTATGGTAAAAAATGAGTACCGAGATAACGGCAGCAGAAGCTCCATCTAGGAGAGAAACACGGCTGAGCAGAAAAACTCACAAAACTCTGCAGCTTCAGGTCAGAATCCTGTGAGTTTGATGGAACCAATGCAAGATACTAACTGATTACAGTTCATCCAAACAGTAAAGCAACATGTTCATAAAAAGTCTAAATAAATAAACAGGTTGGTACCGTAGCTGGCAGCACACTGTATTTACACGGCGGCCATGTTGGACTCTGAGGTCAGAGTTGGTGTCAAACCTTCAACTCTGCAAGTGGGAATTTCAGATTTGGGGTCCAGAGTTACTTAATGTTAATGTTAATGTCTGAACAAATGGGAGGAACGTTTATTATAACAGAAAATATCTGCAGAAAATTAATTAGAAATTAAATTTGGCTACATTTATCTGAAATGGACTAAAATAAGAAATGGATAAAAACTGATTTAATCTTTTTACTGAATTTTAAAGTATTGAACAGAACTGGTTTGCACAGCGCCCCCCAGAGGCCTGTGTGTGTAATTTGGAGTCATCAGTCAGCTCTGCTCCTGCAGGTAAACATCCACGCATGAGTGGCGCGTGGAGGAGTTGACCACGTCAGCAGGTCATCAGGACCTGTCTGTTTGGAAACCATCTGCAGAACAAACACTGGAACCAGTTCCAGTTCCAGTTCTGGTGTAAACACTGAATCCAGATCTGATCGTGGCCTCTCCTCCCACCAGGGGTCCCGCTACGGACCCCCGCTGTTTCCCGCCCCGTTTCCGCCTCACCGGCAGGTGAACCGGGACGCAGATTATCCTCACGCACACTCACCGCAGGCGCACACGCACGCATCCCGCACGGCTTTGTGTTTGTGCCCAGACGCGTCTTTCTGCAGCTTCCTCAGGATTTCCTCCATGCTGAATCCGCGGCCGCGGCAGAAGGGGGGGAGCGGGCCTGGGCGGGTCGGTGCGTGGCTTTTTAAGGGAGCGGAGGCAGTGACAGCATCCCGGAGCCCCCCCACCGCTGCTGAGGATGAGGATGATGATGATTCATCCCAAGCCTGCAGCCAATGATGTCAGGCCAGCCACAATCCCGTCAAGGTGGGAATGAACAGGAAGCGTCCGGGTTTCTGATCCCAGATCGGAGCCGATCACCTTCCGGCTGATAATCAATAATCAGCAGCTATCGGCCTCCTGCTCCGTTAAACCCGGATCAATAAATCCTCCTCGCCGCGGTTCGTGACTCGTTTATTCCTCCGATCTGTTGCGTTTTGGGAATCCGGTCCAGCTGATCCTTCTGCTCCAATCAGAAACCAGATCCGGTTCCAGAATCCTCCCGACCGGAGCGGCATCACAGCCGCAGTCCAAAAGGCGGATTCCTTCCTTACCTGGCAACCCAACATGCACCGTTTGTTTTCCTGGGTCGGACGCAAAGCGCGGCTGAGCGGCTCTGGAGCGGCTTTACGGGACACGGACAGGTGGAGGAAGCAGAGAGCGGAAACCAGCCTCTCGGCCTTCACAATAAAAGCACAACAGGAAACAGTCACTACTATTGATCTGTAGATTTTTAATAAAATGCAGCAGAATGTCTGACTGAGATTTTATTGAGTTTTATTATGTAAGAACAATTAGATCAGTTCATCAAGAAACCCACCAGGGCCGGATTTACAGGGATGTGGCCCCTGGGCTGGGGCCTTCTGGTGCCCCATTAACCACAGGTAGGAATGACAAACATACAGCAGCAGGTATGAACTGATGCACTGTAAATAGTACACTGCTGGCTTTTGTGCACATCCATACTTACACATTTTGTGCATTTTCTTTTTTTAAAGCTGCACATTTGTTTTATTAGAATATGGATTTTTAATAACTACATGGTTTAGTTTTTTTTTCTTAAGTTGTGAGTTGTTGTTTTGTTTGTTTGTTTTTTTACCTTTATGTGGCAACACATTCTCCCCTTCACTATGGGATAATAAATTATAATTCTATTCTATTATATTATATTATATTCTAACACAGCTTCTAAATCAAAATGCCGTTACCTTTAGAGGAACACTTTACGTCGTTCAGATGAAAATTGCTCATTTATATGTAAATGTGGGGGCGGCTGTGTGTTAATCCCCTCTTTCAGGCTGGACGTCTCCCTGGACGACGAAAAACTGCCAGAGTGGAAACAAAACATTCATATGTTCCACATTAATATTACTCACACATTAGACATGCACATACAGATTTATTGTTATTCATATAATTCTATATTTAAAATATGCATATTGAGCAAATGTTCATTGTACGGCTCCAATAATAATAAAAGGAGTAAGTAAAAAGTTTCAATATGAATGTATATAATTAAAAGATTAGTGGGAGTGTAGTATTCTTATTACATGTATATTTAAAATAAATGTAATCAAAGTATTGATTAATGTTGTGCAGTAACTGATAATATCTCTGAATGTATTTATTTTTCCAGTTAAGCTCATACAGGACAGATTGGTTTAATTTATTCCAGTCATTTCACTTTGATGGTTCAGGATTACAAAACCTCTGGCAGAAAAAAAACATTAAAACGATTCAGTGCCAAAATGTTGCTTTTCTACCAACTGGTGATATAAACTGAATTTAACTGCATTGTATTGTAACAAGTAAAAAACTGAAATGTGTGAAACTAAATTATAATCCGGGTTCATGACTGGATTATATCGGATGGATTAGATTATGTTTTTCTGTAGATGAATTTAACTTCCTGTGTTATAAAAGACTTTCAGATGATATTTGTAGTGAACTGGCTCAACACCCAAACAACAGAAAGTTATGTTGCTAAAGAACCTGAATATTCACACAATGCTTTTAACATGCAGGTTGGCGGAAAGTTGAGTGGATGGAAAAAGTGTGAGAGAATTTTGTATGAGCATCAGTTTTTCAGTTTTTAAACTGAAATAATGAAGTGAATTCACTTTTTTATCACAATTAGATTAACTGTAAAATAAAAACAGTAAATGTAGAACAGACAGCTCACATACAGACTATCAGTTGTCTGGGGCTGATTTCCTAAAGGCTGCAAATAAATACCTCGACTTCCACCAAAAACAAAACATGTACCCTTGAGTTAGCCCATAGCTAGGAGTTTTCAACCAGTTGAAACGTATCTGATTTTTTAATAGTAAATATTTTTTCTCATTTACAGATTTAGGTGTTGCCACTGCAGCCAGAAGCTCCTGGGTTTTAATCTCATGCAGAGTTGGCATGTTCTCCTGCTGCATGCTCAGGTTCTCTCCAACAGCTGTTAGTCTGTGTGAAACCTTCTGGGCTGGTTCTGCATCCTGACCTGGTCCAGATGAATCGTTCCAGGTCTTTGGACTTTGGTTTGGTGTGATCATGAACATCTGAAGATAGAAGATCTGTGGGAGAAACTCAGAATGATTCATTCACACTGGAGTTTACAATCCAGTCACAGTCTGAAGTTGCTAAGCAAGGTGAGGTCTAAGGTCATGACCCCTGAGGATCTCAGAGACTTTCCTCCTCCTAACTTTCCAGGCTGCATAGAGAAGTAGCTTTAGCAGCTAAGTGACTCAAATGGAGGTCATTAGCACAATCTTTTCCAGCTTCAGTAACACAAATGGAGCTCATGTAATGACCCTAATGATTTACAATCTTCACTAATGAATAAGTAATGAACTTTGGACAAATGGATTCTTTAAAACCAGCCAAAACATTGTAATTACTGTTCAGACAGTCTTTGTTTCTCATCAGAAGACCTCTAAGGATGACCAGGGTCTGCACAGCCTAATGAGCTGCTGGACCGCCTGGAGGTGAGCTACTGAGGAGATGAATGTTCTCCATTCAGCATCCATTCACTGTTTGACCCACTTCCTTCTGCGTAGAATCAGCAGGGCGGCCAATCACAGAACCAGGCCACAGAACGGTTCCATGATAAAACTAAATGAAAGCGTGAATCACAGGCGGTGACTGAAGGGTCGGGTTCATCGCTCTGAAAAGAGATCAGACCGATGAGTCCGACAGCAGGCCTGCAGCGCATCGACTGTAATTATGAAATTAATGAGATTTAGAATAAGACTAAATTCAGTTCTGATCTCTACTGCTCCACTGAGGAGGAGAGAAGGGCTAAATAAAAACCCAAAACACAAACCATGAGAATAACTGAAAACTTTAACACATTCAGAGCTGATTCAGCGATAACCTGCTGCACTCTGCCATCTTTATTACGTCACAAAGTAAAACATGTTGAAAGGTTGTTCCTGTTCTGAGGGGATCATCACATTTAAACAAATCTAAATAAAGGTAGCTAATGCCAAGCAGAGAGACCATGCTGGTCATAATGTTATGCCTTAATGATGGATCTTCAGGATTTATTGAGCAGCTCTTCGCCGTGCCAGCATGCAGTACTGAACTGTGACCACTGGAGGGCGGTAGACTCTAATCTTCAACCAGGCCGAGTCTGATAAATGACTCCTGAAATGTTCCAGAGGGAGATGGACTTTATTTTCACCTGAAGCGACAAAACGTGACTGAAGCGAAGCGAAGCGAAGTGAAGGCGGACTGGGGCTGATGCTGGAGTCTGAACCGGAAATAATGAGATGACTGAGACTGGGATGAGAGGAGGGAAAATAAATCATTCTGTTCGGTTATGTAACCATCCTGTCCTCTACGACACTTTCAATCATCATCTCGATCATTAAACCAGCTTTACACTCAAATTTTGTGTCTGTTACAAACTTTAATATATTTAATAAGTATTCATATAAAGCTCATCTGTGCTTCATATGAAAATGTTTGTTCTCTCCGGTCAGCAGATTCACATGGATTCACAAACACAATCCGCAGAACATTTCCTCTTTGCTGCGCAATTACGCACAGCCACTCTGGCACAGATGGTCCGCATTCAGTCCAGAGCGCTCAGATGACCGGCAGAATTTCACCCTAATTACACTGTGTGTGTAGGTGTGTGTGTGTGTGTAGGTATGATCGGCTGCTTTCACGCTCTCCGAGGTGCCTTTTGACGTCACGTGGCAACTTTTGCGAGAGATCCGCGCTCTCGGTGGGTTCGGAGTTTCTGCATGGTTGCAGCTGCTGGACAACAGACCGTCGGGGACACAAAACGGGATTTATGGGTCGGACTGTTTGGGAATGTGCCCAAGACGCGCCACATGCGTAATAACGCGCAGGATGTCCCCGAAGCTCGCCGAGACGTAGCTGTGTTCCGACAGAAAATAACACTTTCTTCACACCAACGCAGGCACAGCTGTGCGCGTCCATGTCACCGCTGGACGCCTGTCCAGTTCGTCCATGGATAAAAAACAACAGCCGGACTCCAGGATGCTTGTTGTGGGAGCGACTAACGGAACTTTCTCTGCTGACAACATGAGGTCCGCGTTCATGATTGAGGACACAGTCGGCGGCGGGGAGCCCGGCATTTCCACCAACATGATGATCTCTGAAGCTCTGGCGCCTCGGCTGCTGAAAATTGCGCAGGACGCCGCAGAGGCTGCGGCAGCGGCTGCGGCAGCGGCGGCGGCAGCGGCCACTTCTCCGTCCTCCTCCAGTCAGCCGCAGGTCATGGAGACGAACGGGACGCGCTGCGGGGAGCAGATCCTGAGCTACGGCCGCGTGGAGAAGGTTCTGATCGGCGGGGTGCTCACCATGCTCACCCTGTCCACCATCTGCGGGAACCTGCTGGTGGTCATCTCGGTGTGCTTCGTGAAGAAGCTGCGCCAGCCCTCCAACTACCTGATCGTGTCTCTGGCGCTGGCCGACCTGTCCGTGGCGCTGGCCGTGATGCCGTTCGTCAGCATCACGGACCTCATCGGCGGCCAGTGGATATTCGGACAGTTTTTTTGCAACGTTTTCATCGCCATGGATGTGATGTGCTGCACCGCGTCCATCATGACTCTGTGCGTAATCAGCATCGACAGGTAAAAAAAAAAAAAAAAACTTCTGAAACTAAACCTCAAACCATAAAGTCTAATTTTTACAGGAAACAAAGAGTTGTAGGAGAAACTTTCACATCTTTGATCTGCAGACTTCATCAAACTGAGACTGTCGGATCATTTGTTATCCGTTAATCCTTCATTTCCAGTGACTGAGTCATAAAATCAGATCTGTCTCCATCTGAGTTTTAGGATTTAAGGTTTGATCTCAGCTCTCTGGGCTCTGAGACAGATTCTGCTCTACGCCTGCATTTAGATCACTGAACACAGACTTTTATCAGTCCATGTTCTTGTAGTCTTTAGGAGTCACATTTCCCCCTGATGGTGGCTGTTCTGTTCTTTGAGGTCCAGCTGTAACCTGGACCTTCAGTCAGGCGACTTCCTGCAGCATCCAACTGCTTTTCATTCAGAAAATCTCACAGCTCCCATCTGTGGCTGCATATGGCTCACACAGATTGTGGTTAAGCTCTTTGTTCAAGGGCACCTTGTTGGGGGTGGGGTGAGCGTTGCTCATGAGAGGCAAGTCATTTCTCCAATCAGCTCATTTTCAAGTCTAAACTGTAAACATCTTGTGTTTGTTTCGTCTGCAGGTACCTGGGCATCACCAAACCTCTGACCTATCCCGTCCGGCAGAACGGCTGCTGCATGGCCAAGATGATCCTGTCAGTGTGGCTGCTGTCTGCCTCCATCACCCTGCCCCCGCTCTTCGGCTGGGCGCAGAACGTCAACGACGGCAGAGTCTGCCTCATCAGCCAGGACTTTGGCTACACCGTCTACTCCACGGCCGTGGCCTTCTACATCCCCATGTCAGTCATGCTGATCATGTACTACAGGATCTACAGAGCAGCCAAGCTCAGTGCCGCCAAGCACACAATCACTGGCTTCCCCAGGGACGGGGAGCACCGCACAGGGGCGGCACACAGAGGGGGCCGCGGGGTGCACGAGCCCCGGCAGCCATCGGAGTCTGGGGAGACGGGGAGCGTCGAGGCAACGGAGACGGAGCAATGTGATGAGGAGGCGGAGGAGGAGAGCCTGGACTGCGTGGCGGTGGCGCTGAAGCTGCAGCGGGAGGTGGAGGAGGAGTGCAGCAGCCGCGTGTCCCGCCTGCTGAAGAGTGGCGAGCACCACCAGCGGAGGAAGCGGAAGAACCAGTCCATCTTCAAGCGGGAGCAGAAGGCGGCGGCCACCCTGGGCATCGTGGTGGGCGCCTTCACCTTCTGCTGGCTGCCGTTCTTCCTGGTGTCCACGGCGCGGCCCTTCGTCTGCGGCGTGGAGTGCAGCTGCGTGCCGCTGTGGCTGGAGAGGACGCTGCTGTGGCTCGGCTACGCCAACTCACTCATCAACCCCTTCATCTACGCCTTCTTCAACCGCGACCTGCGGACCACCTACAGCAACCTGCTGCGCTGCCGCTACCGGAACATCAACCGGAAGCTGTCGGCAGCCGGCATGCACGAGGCTCTGAAGCTGGTGGAGAAGCCAGACACAGACGCCTGAAGAGGCAACGCAGCCAATCAGGAGAGCCGCTGTGAAACATCCAGAGGGCGGGACTAACCTCCCTGCTGCCAGACTGATTATCTCCTCCTTATGTATGAAGGTTAAGGCCAGAGGGGAGGCTGGTGTTGGACTGAAGCTTCAGGCTGATCAGGGATGTCTGGCTCTACGGTGGACTGGGTTTAGCGGACAGTAGCTGACCGAGCTGCATGCTGGTTTTCACGCCTCTGTTTGGACGGATGGATCCACCAGCTCACGTCTTGCTGCCTTTCGTTTTCAGTTGGAGCCTCGGAGAACCAAACAGGAGCTGCAGCCGTCTGCTAGTTGGTTCTCCACCAGCTGCTCTTCAGCACACACACCTGCACAAACAACGACTAATGTGTAAAAATGTAAATAATCTACAGATTAACGTTCTGGAGAGTCTAGCTGCTTTTCGTCACCGTGCTTATTGCTTGTTCCAGAATAGTTAGCAGAAAGCTTCTGTGTATCTGATCCATGATGTTTGTGGCTCTCTTCTGAACAGAACTTATTTATTGTGAGATGTTAGCCTGTAGAGGAGAGGAATGTGATGCTGTAGACACTGGATTGAACGTCCTGTGCCTTTTCCTGCTCTGTCCTTCAGGTTTTGGTTGCAGGGAACAACAGCCTCATGTTGAAACCTGCACTTTGTGCTTCATTTACTCAGATCTGCACTGGAAGGGAAGAAGAAACTGATTTAAACTCATGTATTTATAGTTGTGGCCACTGAGCACTGAAGCACATTTATTACTATTCTGTGTTTCCTTCAAAACAGAATTGGATTGTCAGGAATTACAACTCAGTGTTGTTGGTTTATTACTCCTACAAAAGCTCTGAGAAAAACTGAGAAACTAAATAATTACTTATGAGAAATGATCATCAATAAAACATGTAAAATGTCCTTGTAGCTCCAGAGCTGTACTTTACAGCAGACACACCATTTGATTTGAAATGGGTCACCGAAATTTGGGCTCCAAATTCATGAGCTGCTTCCTTCAAATGCCGCATTAAAAGATCGATTGACTCACAGCTGTAAGAAGAGGATTGTCTGGATTTCTGGATTTTTTGTTTTGTCCCCGGATGTGAAGGGTTTAGTTTGTCCTTCGTGGTCCATCCTATCCCAAGATGCACTGCGGCCAGAGAGTTTTGTTCTTGTAACAACGGCAGATGAAATGGGAGGAAAACTGCTTTAAATCTAAAAATCTAAATGTTCCAGAACAAAAATCAGAAGCTTGAAGTGGTTGCTGTCATCTGCGTAGGCATGTTTTAATACAAAATTACTAAAATATTTATTTATAAGTGTAATACATTAAAAGGGTAACAGTAATCATTACCAGTTTGTGTTTAGTTGCTAAGCAACAAGGCATACGCAGAGGTCAGGTTGGACCATCCAGTTTTACTCGCTCTCTTCCGGCCGTTACGGCCGATGAAGAACCGGTTAAAGTCGACCGTTTAGGATGCAGCCTCTGAACTTGGAGCTTTAACTGAATCAGTTATCATCTTAAAAACTGATTGTTTTCACTCAAAGTCTAAGTTTTTCCCACAGAAAGTTCTGAGATGAGGATCGTTTTGTATCTAACCTTCATGACCACAGTTTAATCTCCACATGTACAGTTCATAAATCTACTGTTGGATATTTTTGTCTTCGGTCACCCAGTGTGTTTCCTGCTGGCTGACAGAGTTCTGTCCTTAATGAGCCCAGAGAACAGAGTCCGGAGCCAAACTCCAGTTTATTGATCTCTGATGTTTTCTTTCCAAACTGGAAGTGATTTTTTAAGCAGCCTGATTTCCACCATAAAACATGACAGACTCTGAAGTTCACAGGCTGGACCAGCAGCCGGTTCAGTCGCTCTTGCTTCGAGAATCATTCAGATATCATCACACGGTTTTGTTTCTTTGAGGCAACAAACAGAGTGATGCAGAGTGTGTCGCCATGGCAACCAGTTACAGATGTCCCCGGTTCTAGTTCTTGCTCAGCGGGTTTGATAATGGCCGCCCTGTTGACCCGCTCTGGTTTAAACTTTTTACATCACAGTTTGAAATGAGTCAGTTCAGGACCAAAAGCCTAAAAGACAAACAGGAAGAGCTTAACTGGACTTCCTGTACTCACCAAAATAAGAGTCTTTCTCTGTCACAGGTTGGATGATAATCATGAAAGAAGAAAGGTAAAATATGTTTGATGTTTGGGCCGCAGCATCAGAATCATCGTCTCTTTCTGTAACAGTGGCTGGATTCTTTTGTGGGTGTGTTTTTAATTAAAAGTGCCCGAAAAATGATTCATAACCTGTGAAATATTCAAAGAGCTCCCAAATGGAAAAAACAAGATGCAACAATAATGAAATCACATGAATATGAAACAAGCGCTGCATGTTTTATATATCAGGCTGAGGTTAAAAGAACTAATATTTCATCTTTTAAAGATGCTGAAAAACAAAACGGGGATGAGTTTCACCAAAATAACACAAAACATCTTTAACCTTTCAACTGTTAATTTCATCCAAACTGAACAACAATCAGGTCCAACCAAAACTAAAGTAACTGACAGAACCATAAAAGCTCAGTGGATCAGGACACTAACCTCTTGGACAACTTTCCTCCCAAAAATGAAAGTTTTTGGTCCGTTCAGCAGGATGTAAAACCTGATATAACAATATTGTCCTGTAAGTTGATCAGGGTGGATTATTGAGTTTAAAAACCAAGAATCTGGTGCTTTAATTTAATAAAAAAATATGTATCCACTATATTGGATGTGAAGAAAGAGAAGCTGCTGTGTTCATGACAATCTGAGTCTAATTCAGGTGTGTGCTGGGGTTGTGTTTGAACTGGAGCAGCGTAAATTGCATTTATGTTTTATTTATAGAATAGAGTTGTTCTTTTGTGTAAAACAATGGATTCTCCCCCCTGCTGCTTAAATTCCTCCTCATTACGGCTCATTCTGCAGCAGCAGACGGAGCAAAGCAGGCTGGGAAAACCGTTCTGCTGAGGAAGAGGATCTCTCCTGCTGACGCCTTTAACTCGTTCTTTAATCATTAATTAAAGCTGCTCTGTGCAGGAAATGAAAAATATACAAAATCCATGAAGCTGCCGGGTTTTAATCTGTAAGTGGGACAGAATCAGATGATGGAGCAGAAATCCTCCTCTGATTCAGACGTTCAGTGGAGATGTTTCACTCTGAGTCCATGTGGTTGTGCAGGAACCAGAGCTGCAGACTCTGCAGCGGTTCTGCTGGGTTTTGGTCAGGAAATGTTCCCGGACTGGTGCAGTCATGCATCAGAACCTGAGCTGCCCTCGCTCTGGGCGCAGAGCCACAGTGGCTGAGGTCCATGTTCTGCCACAGCAGATATGGAGACTGGAGTCCAGCAGACACACACAGGAACACACACTGAGCCGTCTGTGCTGTGACGTGGTGGAGACGCATCAGGGCCCGTCACCAGACCTGGACGTCATAAATCAACTAATCAGTGAAGTTAAACTTTGAGTTGTTCATCTTTGGTTCTTCTGTTCCCGTCGTTGACCCAAACCGTCTCAGCCTTAAAAACAAAGCTGACTTCACTGTTGTAACTTTGAACAGGAGGGAGAAAAGAAACGAGGTTTTTCTGTGCTGAAATATTTCTATCGTAATGTTAACTTTGATTTGTTTTCATTAGAGTCACGGTTCTTCAAAAAGATGACTGATCAATTTATTTAGTTTTAAGGTTTCAAATGTCCACCTGAAAAATGTGAATCGACAAAAACAGTTAAACGAGATGTCAGCTGATAATTAACGTTATTAAAATGTGTAGATTTAGGAATGAAAACTGCAGCAAAGGTAGAGTAATAAATGTGATGTTTGTAGAGAATCAACAGGGCATAAGGTCAGAGGTGAGCCTTAATTAACTAGATGTGACTAGTGTGTGATGTGTGTTTGTGCCAATAGATCCTTCACTCAGTCAGTTTAATGGATATTTGTTGGATTTCTTCACTTTGTGTTCACATGCAGCTCTTCACATCCTAAACAAGCCGTTCTGTATCTGTGATGTTTTTCATGCTGTTGTTTGTGTCTTATATGAAAAATGGTCACATGTCATCACCTCTGCAGAGAAGCAGATCAGAACATGAACACATTTCCTCCCCTGTGACATCAGCTGCTTCCATGACCCATAAAATGAAACACGTGGAAGTTTAATTGGGTTTATCTGGGTCAGACACGTCTTCATTGTTTTACAGAATCATTCTTTGTGTCTTTCTTAGATTTATAATAATCTTACTGCAGGTTTTCTCAGATCCTAACAGGGTTCAGAATCTGTCCTTAATCATTTTCACCTTAACCAGAAGTTTTACTGCCATCATTGAGCTGCTGGGGTTTTTCTGTTTGAGTCTTTTTGGCAGAACTGATTGGATGTACTGGACCTGGTTGGAACTTCAGAACCTTGTCCCTGAAGGTTGAGCTCGGGGCTTTGGGATGACCAATGCAGAATGTTAATGTTAATGATTATTTTATCCATTTCCAAACATTTTAAATGTGTTTGGGATGATTGTCCTGCTGGTGCATCAAACTGGGTCCAAGTGTCAACAGTCCAACTTTTCATCTGAGATTAAATCTGAGATTTTTGCTGTAGTTCTTCATTTTTTTATCCATTTTGTCAATCTGACATACCTTCTGGCATTGTGGCAAAAAATAATAAAACTGCTAAATTTAGCCCAGTATGAAGATGTCTGGATGGAAGAAGGTCTTCTTTGTTGGTCGACACCTTCTAGTTCGTAGTAACATCAGACGGTCTCCACTGGATTCAAAGATCTGGTTGGTTCTGGTTGGTTCTGAACATCTGGACCTGTTTCCTTTAACATTTAGCATATTGGGTTTTCCTATCAGTTTGGTAAAGAGGATTTTCTTCCTACATTAAAAGTTTGAAATCCTGGTCTTGGAATCTGTGGACGGTTCTGAAGGATTCCCAACATGCACCAACATTCCCTGAACTTCCCGTTTGCTCAGCTCAGTGATGCTGAAGGAGTCAGAACGGTCTCAGTCCGGATCGTTAGCTGCTGGTCTCCACTGATCCAGACGCTGCATGAAGGCTCCATCCTGGAGAAAGAACGGATTAATAGTCTCATGATTCAAAACATTCATGTCCGTAATGAGTCGTGGAAATCTTCTGACTGGATCTGTATCAACACCGAACATTTCATGACAATAAAATATTTTCAGAATGTCTACAGAGTTTCATTTTTTATAGAAATGATGATGTACGTCTGTTAGCCTGTAAGCTGAGCTGCAGCGTCGTCCTGCTGTCCACACAGAGAGTCTGATGGACATGATGATCACAGAATCAGAGCTGCTGCTTTATGCAGAGAGGTAGTTATTAATATCAAAATCCTTCTCTACATGCAGGGCATGAACTTTCTAAATGTGTTTCTTAAAGATGAAAGTTAGCTTTGCTTGCCTCTCTGTAAATAGAAACGATGCAACCTTCACCTGAACTGAACCAGGCTGTGCCAAAAATAAAAGCCTTTTAGTGAAGCAGCGCCGTGAACAAACAGCTGAAGTTCTGCAGGTCACTTCCTGTTTCCTGCGTTCTCCACATCGTCTGACGTTAGCAAGAATGCAAAGGATCAAGGTCACTACTTGGCTAAAAACCTTGAATCACAAACATGAAAGAATTAATTTAATACTTCAAACAGAGAGAGGTGCTTTGATTCCTCGTCACAGTAACAGAAACGCAGCGCTCCAATTATACGGCTCTAAATGTGCTTTCATGTGGAGGAAGTGAATGGCCTGGAACCATGACACCGTTTCAAACATTCATCTCCAGGGAAGCAGCGAACAAGAACAACACGGCCGTATCTGTTTGATTTGCTAATTTTCTTTTCACTTTTTGTCAGAACATCAAACACCAAACATTAACAGCAGCTAATCTGAGACTTTACAGCTTTTAAAACATCATTTTTCTGAAGGATCAGTCTGATGTTCACACCAGGAAATGTTTGGTTCCGACTTTATTCTTTCTGGTTTGATTTCACATTGTGCTTTTTTCAACTATAATTTGTATATAACGCCGTGCAGGTGACCATCAAGGCTCCAACTGGACGAAAATGAAATTATTTTTTATTTAAGTGAGATAAATCACAAAGCTTCTGACCATTTGGTGTTTTTGTAGTTATTTCTGTTAAAACTCAGGACAGACAAAGTTTGTAGGACTGAACAAAATAATAACATTTAAAATGACAAACAGAAACAATAGAAACACAAAGTAAAAGTTGTGCGCATATGTCCTAGTCAAAGTACAAAAAAGTACAAATTGACAGCAAATCAAAACATTTTTTTCAAGAGCAAATCTGAAATCAAAGTATTTAATCTGATGCTGATTATGACCTGGAATCAATATAATCAATATTTTGGATCTGAAACATTTAATAATGTGATTTTAGATGTTTTTGCTCCATATTTATGTCCATTCATACTTTCATACATTTTTATATCTGACCTTTATATCTGCTATAAAATGTGCTTATGGATTTTCATGGAGATTTTTCAGTGATAAAACAGACTTTATTTTCATTTATAAGCAGATTTACACAGAAAACATGAGCTGCTTTCACAGCTTCTGCTCTGTTTTACGGCTGATGACGATCTGAGATGAAATCCTGTGGTGTCGTAACATCATGTTGTTTAAAACAGACTCTGAGCTGATCTCATTTGATTTATTGTCCAATCTGGCACAAGCTGTCGCTGCTCCTGTCACTCACAGACGCATCTGTCACCGAGGCTGAATGATGGAGACCCTGGTGCCTGAGACGCTTCAGAGGAAAACAGGTTTATCTGTNTGACCTCCTGTCTGTGGCGCAGCTGCAACGTCAGGTCTCCCAGTATCTGGCTCAGGGTGGCCCTCACTGCCGTGTTGATGCTGCGCTGGTGACAGCTGGACATGTAGGTCTCAATACACACCTGTACACACACACACACACACCACAGGATATGAGTGACGCAGAGCACCAGAGAGCACCACCCAGCCACGTTGAACTGTCGGGGAGATTTATGGGAAGCTTCCATGGCGTCACTGGTTGCCACGGTGACCAGGAGAGGCATAAACCTCTGGGGCGTGTTGTCAGTCTGCAGAACATCTTATGGTCAGATTAAAGGTCACACTCTGGGGATGCTGAGCAGTAATGGAGCACAGAGACAAACAGAGACAAGATGTCCTGCCGGACGTCTGCAGCGTCAGCAGATTTTACGACAGCGAGAGGAAAAAGTCTGGATGGAGCTCAGAAAAATGAGCCGAAGGTAAACCGAGTCCAAACAGAAAAGCTATCTGCAACTTTGTAACCAAAAACCTGCTAGGCAGTGAAATCTAAAAACACATTACAGCTGCAGCTAACAATTATTTTAATAATCAATTATTCTGATGATTAACTGGCAAATTCTGTCTTTTTATGCAATATTAGAAGTACATTAAAATGAATAATTTAATTAGTTAAATAGGGGGGAAATCTGCCTAAAATAAGTTAAAACATTTTTTAACATGAATGCAATATACATTTATATATTTCTGTACAGTTTGGGCTTAATTACTTCCCTGAGCATGTTATTCTTTCAGTAACTGGTTTTTTTAAGTCTGGATGCTCCAGTTAACGATTACTATATTACTAAACTAGTTGATTATTTCAATAAGTGATTCATTCCTTTATGTTTCAGCCCTAATCCAGAAACCAGTAGATCTACAGTGAACCAGTTACAGTAACTGCATCTACCACAAAAACCTTTGCAGCCTCATTAATTTTCTCCACCTGCAGTATTTTTAGAAAGTTCATCAAGCCTGAACGTCCTTCCTGTTCCTCTCTGAAGGCTCCTGGGGGCCGAGGAACCACACGGAGCTCCGAATGTTTGCAAACGATTGATAAAGATATGGATCATCTGTCTGAACAGGCAGCAGCAACCCATCACCATGGTTACAGAGACGAGACATCTTATTGGTGCTGAGCTCATCACCGAGAACATGGTTCCATCATTTCATCACCTCTTTAATTCAGTTTAGTTCAGTTACCGACTTTAATTAACCAATTAAATGTATATTTTCTGTTTAACATAATAAAATGCTGAGTGTTTCCATTAGAACTCGATCTGCTCTGAACAGGTTTGACAGCAGGAAGCTGGAGCTGAACAGACTGAAATCAGCTAATTAGACTCAGATTTAAAGCCTCTGCAGCTGCTGGGTCATTTTACACCTAATCAATGAAAAATCAATACATCCTCCAACGTCCGACCTCACAGCTCTACTGATGCTGCAGTCTGCTGAGGGGCAAGACACAGATTCTCCAGGAACAGTTTTCTCAGGTTCACATGTTTCAGCTCAATATTTCACCCATTTTCCCAACTAAATTTCCACAGTTTGGACTTCATGTTATCATATTTCTGATCTATAACTGGACACGGACAGATGGTCTTCATGGACGAGCCGTTCCATCAGCTGAGCAACATGAACAGAGAGGCGTTTGAGTGTCTGTGGTTTTGTCATCTATTGTTTGGAGCTGCCAGGGCAGCTGGCGCTCAAATGCCAAATTCATAACCAACCACCACACACACAACCTGTGGGCTCCTTACATTAACCAATAACCCAACAGTCACATTTTGGACAGTGGAGGAAGCTGGAGGAGACTCACATACACAGGGAGAACATGCAGCTCTGTCGCTGGCTAAATAATCAACTTGGGAACTGATGTGGTAAGAAGTCACATTTATAATGAGGGAACTGGGACAGCAAATAAATCTGGAAACAATAAAACTTTTTTCTGACTACAACAGGAATCCTCCAGATGATTGATGACTTTTATTCACAGACCAAAAGACTGATTTTTCTTCCTACATCATTAAATCAAAAAACTACATTCACACAGTAAGTTCAGATGATAGTAATAATAAACTGCAGGTGTAAAAACGTCTTGGTGCTGAATAAATCCCTGAGCTCTGAACCTATAAACCCGTTAGCCTGTTAGCCCGTTAGCCTGTAAGCCCGTTAGCCTGTTAGCCCGTTAGCCTGTAAGCCCGTTAGCCTGTTAGCCCGTTAGCCTGTAAGCCCGTTAGCCTGTTAGCCCGTTAGCCTGTTAACCCGTTAGCCTGTTAGCCCGTTAGCGTGTGGTGGTTAATGGAGATCTGCTGACAGCATTCAGAGCGGTGCTCTGAGTTATGACCAAACAAACAGAACCAGATACTCTGTCCCTCTCCAACAGCAGCTGGCCAGGTCCGGTGGCTCTGAATGCATTAACACATCAACACCAGCAGGTTTTACGAGCCGCTAATGGCAGCAAACATCTCTTGTGTCCTGCAGCCGCAGCTGCTGAGACTGAACTAAAATTACAAAGAAATCCTCCCAAACCTCCAAACATTCGCACAAAGGAGCATTTATTGATTTATTAGCGTTAAGTGAAGCATTCTGCAGCGTCTGAGCAACAAAACAACAGAGGTGAAGGTCAAACAGCAGAACAGTTTAATCATCTAGTCAGAAATTTGTGCTATTTGAGTTTCATCTGATATGATTTTTGATGGTACATAAGGAGAAAAACCTCTCAGGATAATTTGAGTGTTTCTCTGTCTGTTACAGCTGAGGACAGACAAACATCCACATTCTGCCTCAGATATCAACGATTTCATCTCTGATCTCCTGTTTCTTTCTCTGAAATTAAAAAGCTTTCCGTTTCCAGGGAAACGCTCCTGCTGGTGAAAACTAAACAAGCTGAACTCAACGTCAGGATGTTGAAACAGATGGTCTAGTTTTCTTTAACCACTGTGGTTCAAGTCTCCCATCTGTAAGGATTATTTTTTCCTTTTACCGTCATAAACTTGTTCTGTTAAAAACACTGAAAAATGTTTTCATATTTGTTATGAACCAAATATTTATTCTTCTATTATTACAGCTGAGATTGTAAGTTAAATCTACTTTATTTCCCCCCAGTGTGAAGTTTATTAATGATGTTTATTATGTGTTGTTTTTTTCTGTCAGAGGAAAGTGAGGAGGACTGAAACACGTCAGAATCATTTTCCACCATGAAGCTCAGAGATGAACAGAAACAGATCCTGAAGGTTTCTGACGATACTTTCCAATAAAGTTTGAACCGGTCCAGTCCAGGCAGAAGAATCAAACCCTTGGCAGAGATATTAGTGTGATAAATATTGGTCCTGATCTGGAGCAAACCAACCCCATTCAGTCATGTATAGAGTTAAATGATGTTTTTGATGCATCAAATCTTGAAACGATTGTTTTACCTGAGCGATCCTCAGGATGGAGTCTCCATTAATGTCAAAGTTTGGAGAGTAGGTGATGCAGAGCAGGACCTGCAAACAGAAAGGAATCCATCTGATGTTCTGCTCAGGAGCTGAGACAAAGGGGTCAGAGGTCATTCATCTGACTGCCAGCAGAGCAGAGCTGCCTGTTACCTTCATGACCTCCACCTGCAGGTCCTCATGCAGGGAGGGGGTGACCCTGATGGCCTCCAACATCTGGCTGAGCAGCTGCTTCTCCAGAGCCTCCACCTCCGAGCTGACTCCGCCCACAAACCGGTCATCACACAGGAACTTCTGATGGAGACGAGGTCAGAGTTCACAGGTTGGCCGGAACCAGAGAGGCTGACATAATGAGGATCATGATCATGTGCAGTACCTGCATGCCAGCGAGCGCCGTCTGGCCCAGCTTGGTGTTCTTGGACTCCAGCGCCATCTGCAGCGGCAGCAGGCAGCGCTCTCTGCTCAGAGCAACAGAAAACAGAGACTTTACTGAGCTGGACAGTTACCAAACACACAGAGGCACCAATGAATAAATATCCATCAGGAAAGAGACCTATCCAATAAATTAACTGTTTGCGTCTGTTATACAGTAAAAACAACCTGGATGATAAAATTCTGGTTCAGCCTTCAAGCTCCTTCTTCTCTGATCAGCATCAGATCCCAGCTGAGAAGGAAATTATTTATCTGACCTTTGACTTTCATTGAGTCACAATGAGCGTCATGGATGGATGAGGTAAGAAATCAATAAGCTCAAATCTGTAGCCATAGATTCATATTCACACAGACCAGAGCAGAAACACAAACCTCCAGATTCTCTAATAATCAGATTCATATATTTAAATTATCATGGAAGATAGAAATCAGTTATACTATTTATTTAACCTACAAACAAAACACAATTAAAAAACACACATTTGAGTAAACATTACCTAAACAAATAATTATAATCAAGCCAGAAAAAATGCTAATAATTTCTAAATTAAATTATATTTCTAAATTAAATCTTCCACTGATTTTAAAAGTCATAATTAGGCTGTAAAAATAACTGCACACATTTTTTCATTATTATCTACTAAAGTTCTGATGCTGATTTAATGTAGACAGGCCAATTCCACTTGATTCTCATCTCCCTTCAGGTCTCCATCTGGTATTTCTCCCATTGAGTTGCATTTCTCCAGTTGAAATTTAACTGGACCAATCAGCAAACAGAAGAAGGAGATGTAAATGATGCTTGTAGTTTAGCAGCAGCATCAGTTTGTGTTTGTCACGCTTCCAAATTTTAAGAAATTAAAGTTGGAGCAAGATAAATGTACAGCTAAGCTTCATCAAGCTGCCGCATTACTTACGTCTCACCCAAACGTTAAGCAGACCGCAGAACAAGAGGCTGGTTTTTACCAGGCTCGTTTTAATGTGATCAACATAAAAAAACTTTACTTTGATAAACTGAATAGTTCTGCTCTGGGTCCGTTATGCAACTAATGTGTCTGATCAGAAACTGTCTCCCGTCTTCAGAGACTCTTTGTCTTGCTGTGTTTCTTCCATTCGCTCCAACTGAATCTCCTTCTCTTTATTCATGGCTGATTGAATCTCTGCTGCTGATGGATCTGCAGCTTTCAGACGCCGCTGAACCAGCTCAGCTCCTCCGGCTTCAAACGGGCCACAGGGAGCCTCAGAGCGCAGGACAGTTAAATCAACCCGCCGTCTCTTTATGAGCCTGAAGAAAGAAAACTGAGCCACAGGGAGAACAATGAGGCCATCCGACCCAGAAAGAGACAAAATCAGAGATAAAACTGGCAGAAACTTTCATATAAAACCCAGAACTGACAGCAAATATCACAGTTACATCAATCATTTCAGTCACGCTTTGCTTCATGCATCAATGTCAGAAGGTTTTTTCATTCTGTAGAAAAGGAGCTGCTCAGACTACGGAGGATATCATCAATGTTTAATCAAATCAGCTCTAATAAAACAGAAGCTAACAATGAATAATTCAGCATTAGAACTGCAGCTTCTTTTTCTGTCATCTCCTTTCTATAGGGGGCGCCACCACAGATCTTCAGCCTTCTTCTGCCAAATAAACATTCCCTAGTGACATTTTTTTTTTTTTTTTTTACAAAATGTCACTAGAGGCTGAAAAAGTTTCTAAAAGTTGGCAACATTCATTCTTGTCTAGACCAAAACCCCGTTTACCACCATCCTCTCATCTCCACACTGACCACGCCCCTCAGTGACCCTTGGCTCCGCCCACATTGGTGACATTTTTAAAAAATGTGTCTGGGGGCAGTTTTCCTTCCAGGGGGGTTAGTCAGACCAGGAAGACGTAACCAGATAGAGAACTGGTTCTCCTGTACTGACTGGAGTCTTTGAATATCCAGACAATGCAAATTTCGACACACAGATATCCGGCAGTTATCCGGCAGCTTGAGTCGGGTTTGATACTAGTTTTAGTTGAAATTCTGTTCTGGTTTCTCAGTTTTCATTTTCAGATCGCAGACAGACATCTGAAGTGACTCCTGTTTGTAAAAGTTCCTCAGATGTCAGGAAGAGTTTAGGAAAACCGTTAGCCTTTTATTTCACTGCTCAGTTTTATATCTGCCTTATCAGCTGAGGGATTCCAGGAGGATTTAAATTCATTCAAATCAGACCAGGACAGTTTAAAGTCGAGGGATTCGCAGGCTGCTGCAGGCGACAACACAGAGAAGATGTCAGGGAAACTTTCCCCCAGCAGATACAGGTTGATGACAAGCCAGAAAAACGAGATTCTTAGAGAACTGGGGGAATAAACCAGGAAGGGTTTCAGACAATAAACACATTAATACCAGAGGCAACGTCATTAAACAGACAGACTTTTTCTTTATTCCAAGACAAAAGAATTGAGACATGAGCTGAATGAATGAATGAATGAATGAATGAATGAATGAATGAATGAATGAATGAATGAATGAATGAACTTACCGAAGCTGTGAAGGAGAAATCTTGAATGATCCCTTCTGAGCCTCCAGAGTTTCTGGAAAAACAAACAAAAAAAAAACGGCATTAATCAGATATTTTGTGTTCTTTGCTTTGGAGCTGCTCTGTATCAGGAAAAGATGGAATCATTTTGATGAACTTTGTTATAATGATGTAACTTTCCCTGCATAAATAATAAAACATTTTCTAATTTGCTTCAACATTAACAGATTCATTTTCATGTAAACTTTCCCATTAAATGTATTTTTTAGTAATAGACTTTACGAGCTGTTAAACAAAATAAAAGTTGGATGTAAAATTACAAGTCTGATTTTGTGTCTTATAGCTCATTCAATCAGGTTAAAGTCTGGACTTTAACTAGACCATTGCAACATCTTGATGTTTTTCTTTTTCAGCCATTCTGCCACAGATCAGCAGGTCGGTTTGGGATTATCGTCCTGCTGATGACCCAGTTTGGACTGAACTGCAGCTGTCAGACAGACTCACATCTGACTCTGGAATATTTTAAAAAACATGGTCGACATGGAAACAAGCCCAAACCATCACCCCTCCCCCACCGTGTTTGATAGTTTGAATGTTTGGTCTTTTCTAGATGCTTCAGAGATTTTCTAAACTTTCTCTGAATCGAATGAGGGACTTTAAATTAAAGTGACATTAAACTAGATTCAGTTGCTGCTGCTTCTCTGATATCTTTCCTGATGTTTTCACTCCTGAGTACAAAGTTGAGCTTCTGCATAAAGAGCAGGAGTTTTATAATGTTGCAGATGTTCCTCCCAAAGAAAAGACTTTAAACTGAAAGTTGTGCATTTTGTTACCTGCATGTTTAGCCTCAGTGTTCAGTTTGGACATGCTCAGCAGGCTCTGTTACGTTTCTGCGTTTCGGAGAGAACATGATTCTCCCTCCATCAGCACAACCTGAACCTTTCCTCTGTGAGCTTCACTCCTCACCCGCCTTCATCCTGAAAGGTCATTCTGCCGCTGTTAATGCTAGCAGCGTCTCCATGACATCAGAGGAAACCATGTTCTGCTCCGGTAACACAGCGAGTCGCAGAGATTAACTGGATGTTTCTGAGCATCACGGAGGTTTCGCTCCGTGTCTCTGACAGGAAATCCTTCATTTCTCCCGGAGCTGAGAACCGTTTCCCTTTTAAATGAAGCAGGAGTTCAAGCATTTATTGCAGGTATTTTAATAAGAAAAAAAATCTCTGGTCATGATTTTACAAAGCCAGCCATAAAACTAAAAAAGAAGATGTAATTTTAATGTTAAGGTATCCTCAAATCTGACTGAAGAACCTATTTTTCATCAATATTTCTTCTTGACGTTGTAACCGACTGACCGTTCTCACCTCACACGTTCCCTGGAACATTTTGTTTTCCCTGCAGCTGATTTACCAAATATTCCTACATCCACACAGTTTGAGTCAGAGGATTTTAGAAACATCCGGTTGGTTTTCCACCCTCTGACGCCGACACATAGTGCTTTATGTTGCCTGGACGTTGGAACATGGATGTCAGGATGGCGTAAAATCCAAATGTCCAGTTTAAAGTGATGAAAACCAGATGGAGATCCATTTAGTGACCATGTTTTTCTGGGAAGAACTGGAGGCCCAAAGTTGGAAAAATCAACCAGAACACAACAAGAGATGAGAATTTGGACTTGATTCAGTCCTGATCTGGGCTTTTTGGCTAAAATGAAAATGTAAGTAATAAACAGTGAATTTCTTCCTGTTGCTGATGATACTTTCATTTAGTGATTGGTTTAGGCCCCTTAAACCTTCCCAGCTGTTTCCACTAGAAATCGGTCCTGAATGCAATATAGACTAACAGTTTATCACAGCATCTATTATAATGACTGTGATGATGGATGATATTATTCAACCAGTTGTTTTGGTTGTAAATGTGTCTCAGCATCACACACACAAGTTCTGCTCTAAAAATAAAACCGAGCCGTCAGGCTGCTGTTGGTCATGTGACTCAGCTGCTAAACAGAACCTGATTCTGATCAAACGTGTTTTCAAATGGAAATAAAGCCTGAGCGATGGAATGATCCAGTTTTAGAGTTTAGAAACATCATCACTGTTGTAATCAGTTTCAGTTATAAACATTATTAAATCACATTAGAGGGTAAACAAAGGGATCACATCCATCACAGCTCTGACCTATGAACACTGCAGCAGCAGCTTCTATTCAGTTCAGTTTATTTTTTTAACTCCAGTTCACCACAAATATTTTACAAAAATGATCAACTCAGCCTCATCATGCAGGTTCAGTCTCTGTAACCCTGTTAACACACTCAGGCTCAGTTCACTTTCTAATTGGTTAAAAAAGTTTTACATCACATCTCCTGTACTAGCATGTAGCGACAGTGGAGAGAAAAACTCCACTTTAACAGGGAGGAACAACAGAACCAGAACTGGACGTCTGCCGTGACCCACTGGGTTTGAGACAAAACACAAAACACAGCAGCACTGATTCAGGACCAGCAGAACCTGCTATGGTAAAAAATGAGTACCGAGATAACGGCAGCAGAAGCTCCATCTAGGAGAGAAACACGGCTGAGCAGAAAAACTCACAAAACTCTGCAGCTTCAGGTCAGAATCCTGTGAGTTTGATGGAACCAATGCAAGATACTAACTGATTACAGTTCATCCAAACAGTAAAGCAACATGTTCATAAAAAGTCTAAATAAATAAACAGGTTGGTACCGTAGCTGGCAGCACACTGTATTTACACGGCGGCCATGTTGGACTCTGAGGTCAGAGTTGGTGTCAAACCTTCAACTCTGCAAGTGGGAATTTCAGATTTGGGGTCCAGAGTTACTTAATGTTAATGTTAATGTCTGAACAAATGGGAGGAACGTTTATTATAACAGAAAATATCTGCAGAAAATTAATTAGAAATTAAATTTGGCTACATTTATCTGAAATGGACTAAAATAAGAAATGGATAAAAACTGATTTAATCTTTTTACTGAATTTTAAAGTATTGAACAGAACTGGTTTGCACAGCGCCCCCCAGAGGCCTGTGTGTAATTTGGAGTAATCAGTCAGCTCTGCTGCTGACGGTAAACATCCACGCATGAGTGGCGCGTGGAGGAGTTGACCACGTCAGCAGGTCATCAGGACGTGTCTGTTTGGAAACCATCTGCAGAACAAACACTGGAACCAGTTCCAGTTCCAGTTCTGGTGTAAACACTGAATCCAGATCTGATCGTGGCCTCTCCTCCCACCAGGGGTCCCGCTACGGACCCCCGCTGTTTCCCGCCCCGTTTCCGCCTCACCGGCAGGTGAACCGGGACGCAGATTATCCTCACGCACACTCACCGCAGGCGCACACGCACGCATCCCGCACGGCTTTGTGTTTGTGCCCAGACGCGTCTTTCTGCAGCTTCCTCAGGATTTCCTCCATGCTGAATCCGCGGCCGCGGCAGAAGGGGGGGAGCGGGCCTGGGCGGGTCGGTGCGTGGCTTTTTAAGGGAGCGGAGGCAGTGACAGCATCCCGGAGCCCCCCCACCGCTGCTGAGGATGAGGATGATGATGATTCATCCCAAGCCTGCAGCCAATGATGTCAGGCCAGCCACAATCCCGTCAAGGTGGGAATGAACAGGAAGCGTCCGGGTTTCTGATCCCAGATCGGAGCCGATCACCTTCCGGCTGATAATCAATAATCAGCAGCTATCGGCCTCCTGCTCCGTTAAACCCGGATCAATAAATCCTCCTCGCCGCGGTTCGTGACTCGTTTATTCCTCCGATCTGTTGCGTTTTGGGAATCCGGTCCAGCTGATCCTTCTGCTCCAATCAGAAACCAGATCCGGTTCCAGAATCCTCCCGACCGGAGCGGCATCACAGCCGCAGTCCAAAAGGCGGATTCCTTCCTTACCTGGCAACCCAACATGCACCGTTTGTTTTCCTGGGTCGGACGCAAAGCGCGGCTGAGCGGCTCTGGAGCGGCTTTACGGGACACGGACAGGTGGAGGAAGCAGAGAGCGGAAACCAGCCTCTCGGCCTTCACAATAAAAGCACAACAGGAAACAGTCACTACTATTGATCTGTAGATTTTTAATAAAATGCAGCAGAATGTCTGACTGAGATTTTATTGAGTTTTATTATGTAAGAACAATTAGATCAGTTCATCAAGAAACCCACCAGGGCCGGATTTACAGGGATGTGGCCCCTGGGCTGGGGCCTTCTGGTGCCCCATTAACCACAGGTAGGAATGACAAACATACAGCAGCAGGTATGAACTGATGCACTGTAAATAGTACACTGCTGGCTTTTGTGCACATCCATACTTACACATTTTGTGCATTTTCTTTTTTTAAAGCTGCACATTTGTTTTATTAGAATATGGATTTTTAATAACTACATGGTTTAGTTTTTTTTTCTTAAGTTGTGAGTTGTTGTTTTGTTTGTTTGTTTTTTTACCTTTATGTGGCAACACATTCTCCCCTTCACTATGGGATAATAAATTATAATTCTATTCTATTATATTATATTATATTCTAACACAGCTTCTAAATCAAAATGCCGTTACCTTTAGAGGAACACTTTACGTCGTTCAGATGAAAATTGCTCATTTATATGTAAATGTGGGGGCGGCTGTGTGTTAATCCCCTCTTTCAGGCTGGACGTCTCCCTGGACGACGAAAAACTGCCAGAGTGGAAACAAAACATTCATATGTTCCACATTAATATTACTCACACATTAGACATGCACATACAGATTTATTGTTATTCATATAATTCTATATTTAAAATATGCATATTGAGCAAATGTTCATTGTACGGCTCCAATAATAATAAAAGGAGTAAGTAAAAAGTTTCAATATGAATGTATATAATTAAAAGATTAGTGGGAGTGTAGTATTCTTATTACATGTATATTTAAAATAAATGTAATCAAAGTATTGATTAATGTTGTGCAGTAACTGATAATATCTCTGAATGTATTTATTTTTCCAGTTAAGCTCATACAGGACAGATTGGTTTAATTTATTCCAGTCATTTCACTTTGATGGTTCAGGATTACAAAACCTCTGGCAGAAAAAAAACATTAAAACGATTCAGTGCCAAAATGTTGCTTTTCTACCAACTGGTGATATAAACTGAATTTAACTGCATTGTATTGTAACAAGTAAAAAACTGAAATGTGTGAAACTAAATTATAATCCGGGTTCATGACTGGATTATATCGGATGGATTAGATTATGTTTTTCTGTAGATGAATTTAACTTCCTGTGTTATAAAAGACTTTCAGATGATATTTGTAGTGAACTGGCTCAACAGCCAAACAACAGAAAGTTATGTTGCTAAAGAACCTGAATATTCACAGGATGCTTTTAACATGTAGGTTGGTGGAAAGTTGGGTGGATGGAAAAAGTGTGAGAGAATTTTGTATGAGCATCAGTTTTTCAGTTTTTAAACTGAAATAATGAAGTGAATTCACTTTTTTATCACAATTAGATTAACTGTAAAATAAAAACAGTAAATGTAGAACAGACAGCTCACATACAGACTATCAGTTGTCTGGGGCTGATTTCCTAAAGGCTGCAAATAAATACCTCGACTTCCACCAAAAACAAAACATGTACCCTTGAGTTAGCCCATAGCTAGGAGTTTTCAACCAGTTGAAACGTATCTGATTTTTTAATAGTAAATATTTTTTCTCATTTACAGATTTAGTTGTTGCCACTGCAGCCAGAAGGTCCTGGGTTTTAATCTCATGCAGAGTTGGCATGTTCTCCTGCTGCATGCTCAGGTTCTCTCCAACAGCTGTTAGTCTGTGTGAAATCTTCTGGGCTGGTTCTGCATCCTGACCTGGTCCAGATGAATCGTTCCAGGTCTTTGGACTTTGGTTTGGTGTGATCATGAACATCTGAAGATAGAAGATCTGTGGGAGAAACTCAGAATGATTCATTCACACTGGAGTTGCTAAGCATGGTGAGGTCTAAGGTCATGACCCCTGGGGATCTCAGAGACTTTCCTCCTCTTAACTTTCCAGGCTGCATAGAGAAGTAGCTTTAGCAGCTAAGTGACTCAAATGGAGGTCATTAGCACAATCTTTTCCAGCTTCAGTAACACAAATGGAGCTCATGTAATGACCCTAATGATTTACAATCTTCACTAATGAATAAGTAATGAACTTTGGACAAATGGATTCTTTAAAACCAGCCAAAACATTGTAATTACTGTTCAGACAGTCTTTGTTTCTCATCAGAAGACCTCTAAGGATGACCAGGGTCTGCACAGCCTAATGAGCTGCTGGACCGCCTGGAGGTGAGCTACTGAGGAGATGAATGTTCTCCATTCAGCATCCATTCACTGTTTGACCCACTTCCTTCTGCGTAGAATCAGCAGGGCGGCCAATCACAGAACCAGGCCACAGAACGGTTCCATGATAAAACTAAATGAAAGCGTGAATCACAGGCGGTGACTGAAGGGTCGGGTTCATCGCTCTGAAAAGAGATCAGACCGATGAGTCCGACAGCAGGCCTGCAGCGCATCGACTGTAATTATGAAATTAATGAGATTTAGAATAAGACTAAATTCAGTTCTGATCTCTACTGCTCCACTGAGGAGGAGAGAAGGGCTAAATAAAAACCCAAAACACAAACCATGAGAATAACTGAAAACTTTAACACATTCAGAGCTGATTCAGCGATAACCTGCTGCACTCTGCCATCTTTATTACGTCACAAAGTAAAACATGTTGAAAGGTTGTTCCTGTTCTGAGGGGATCATCACATTTAAACAAATCTAAATAAAGGTAGCTAATGCCAAGCAGAGAGACCATGCTGGTCATAATGTTATGCCTTAATGATGGATCTTCAGGATTTATTGAGCAGCTCTTCGCCGTGCCAGCATGCAGTACTGAACTGTGACCACTGGAGGGCGGTAGACTCTAATCTTCAACCAGGCCGAGTCTGATAAATGACTCCTGAAATGTTCCAGAGGGAGATGGACTTTATTTTCACCTGAAGCGACAAAACGTGACTGAAGCGAAGCGAAGCGAAGTGAAGGCGGACTGGGGCTGATGCTGGAGTCTGAACCGGAAATAATGAGATGACTGAGACTGGGATGAGAGGAGGGAAAATAAATCATTCTGTTCGGTTATGTAACCATCCTGTCCTCTACGACACTTTCAATCATCATCTCGATCATTAAACCAGCTTTACACTCAAATTTTGTGTCTGTTACAAACTTTAATATATTTAATAAGTATTCATATAAAGCTCATCTGTGCTTCATATGAAAATGTTTGTTCTCTCCGGTCAGCAGATTCACATGGATTCACAAACACAATCCGCAGAACATTTCCTCTTTGCTGCGCAATTACGCACAGCCACTCTGGCACAGATGGTCCGCATTCAGTCCAGAGCGCTCAGATGACCGGCAGAATTTCACCCTAATTACACTGTGTGTGTAGGTGTGTGTGTGTGTGTAGGTATGATCGGCTGCTTTCACGCTCTCCGAGGTGCCTTTTGACGTCACGTGGCAACTTTTGCGAGAGATCCGCGCTCTCGGTGGGTTCGGAGTTTCTGCATGGTTGCAGCTGCTGGACAACAGACCGTCGGGGACACAAAACGGGATTTATGGGTCGGACTGTTTGGGAATGTGCCCAAGACGCGCCACATGCGTAATAACGCGCAGGATGTCCCCGAAGCTCGCCGAGACGTAGCTGTGTTCCGACAGAAAATAACACTTTCTTCACACCAACGCAGGCACAGCTGTGCGCGTCCATGTCACCGCTGGACGCCTGTCCAGTTCGTCCATGGATAAAAAACAACAGCCGGACTCCAGGATGCTTGTTGTGGGAGCGACTAACGGAACTTTCTCTGCTGACAACATGAGGTCCGCGTTCATGATTGAGGACACAGTCGGCGGCGGGGAGCCCGGCATTTCCACCAACATGATGATCTCTGAAGCTCTGGCGCCTCGGCTGCTGAAAATTGCGCAGGACGCCGCAGAGGCTGCGGCAGCGGCTGCGGCAGCGGCGGCGGCAGCGGCCACTTCTCCGTCCTCCTCCAGTCAGCCGCAGGTCATGGAGACGAACGGGACGCGCTGCGGGGAGCAGATCCTGAGCTACGGCCGCGTGGAGAAGGTTCTGATCGGCGGGGTGCTCACCATGCTCACCCTGTCCACCATCTGCGGGAACCTGCTGGTGGTCATCTCGGTGTGCTTCGTGAAGAAGCTGCGCCAGCCCTCCAACTACCTGATCGTGTCTCTGGCGCTGGCCGACCTGTCCGTGGCGCTGGCCGTGATGCCGTTCGTCAGCATCACGGACCTCATCGGCGGCCAGTGGATATTCGGACAGTTTTTTTGCAACGTTTTCATCGCCATGGATGTGATGTGCTGCACCGCGTCCATCATGACTCTGTGCGTAATCAGCATCGACAGGTAAAAAAAAAAAAAAAAACTTCTGAAACTAAACCTCAAACCATAAAGTCTAATTTTTACAGGAAACAAAGAGTTGTAGGAGAAACTTTCACATCTTTGATCTGCAGACTTCATCAAACTGAGACTGTCGGATCATTTGTTATCCGTTAATCCTTCATTTCCAGTGACTGAGTCATAAAATCAGATCTGTCTCCATCTGAGTTTTAGGATTTAAGGTTTGATCTCAGCTCTCTGGGCTCTGAGACAGATTCTGCTCTACGCCTGCATTTAGATCACTGAACACAGACTTTTATCAGTCCATGTTCTTGTAGTCTTTAGGAGTCACATTTCCCCCTGATGGTGGCTGTTCTGTTCTTTGAGGTCCAGCTGTAACCTGGACCTTCAGTCAGGCGACTTCCTGCAGCATCCAACTGCTTTTCATTCAGAAAATCTCACAGCTCCCATCTGTGGCTGCATATGGCTCACACAGATTGTGGTTAAGCTCTTTGTTCAAGGGCACCTTGTTGGGGGTGGGGTGAGCGTTGCTCATGAGAGGCAAGTCATTTCTCCAATCAGCTCATTTTCAAGTCTAAACTGTAAACATCTTGTGTTTGTTTCGTCTGCAGGTACCTGGGCATCACCAAACCTCTGACCTATCCCGTCCGGCAGAACGGCTGCTGCATGGCCAAGATGATCCTGTCAGTGTGGCTGCTGTCTGCCTCCATCACCCTGCCCCCGCTCTTCGGCTGGGCGCAGAACGTCAACGACGGCAGAGTCTGCCTCATCAGCCAGGACTTTGGCTACACCGTCTACTCCACGGCCGTGGCCTTCTACATCCCCATGTCAGTCATGCTGATCATGTACTACAGGATCTACAGAGCAGCCAAGCTCAGTGCCGCCAAGCACACAATCACTGGCTTCCCCAGGGACGGGGAGCACCGCACAGGGGCGGCACACAGAGGGGGCCGCGGGGTGCACGAGCCCCGGCAGCCATCGGAGTCTGGGGAGACGGGGAGCGTCGAGGCAACGGAGACGGAGCAATGTGATGAGGAGGCGGAGGAGGAGAGCCTGGACTGCGTGGCGGTGGCGCTGAAGCTGCAGCGGGAGGTGGAGGAGGAGTGCAGCAGCCGCGTGTCCCGCCTGCTGAAGAGTGGCGAGCACCACCAGCGGAGGAAGCGGAAGAACCAGTCCATCTTCAAGCGGGAGCAGAAGGCGGCGGCCACCCTGGGCATCGTGGTGGGCGCCTTCACCTTCTGCTGGCTGCCGTTCTTCCTGGTGTCCACGGCGCGGCCCTTCGTCTGCGGCGTGGAGTGCAGCTGCGTGCCGCTGTGGCTGGAGAGGACGCTGCTGTGGCTCGGCTACGCCAACTCACTCATCAACCCCTTCATCTACGCCTTCTTCAACCGCGACCTGCGGACCACCTACAGCAACCTGCTGCGCTGCCGCTACCGGAACATCAACCGGAAGCTGTCGGCAGCCGGCATGCACGAGGCTCTGAAGCTGGTGGAGAAGCCAGACACAGACGCCTGAAGAGGCAACGCAGCCAATCAGGAGAGCCGCTGTGAAACATCCAGAGGGCGGGACTAACCTCCCTGCTGCCAGACTGATTATCTCCTCCTTATGTATGAAGGTTAAGGCCAGAGGGGAGGCTGGTGTTGGACTGAAGCTTCAGGCTGATCAGGGATGTCTGGCTCTACGGTGGACTGGGTTTAGCGGACAGTAGCTGACCGAGCTGCATGCTGGTTTTCACGCCTCTGTTTGGACGGATGGATCCACCAGCTCACGTCTTGCTGCCTTTCGTTTTCAGTTGGAGCCTCGGAGAACCAAACAGGAGCTGCAGCCGTCTGCTAGTTGGTTCTCCACCAGCTGCTCTTCAGCACACACACCTGCACAAACAACGACTAATGTGTAAAAATGTAAATAATCTACAGATTAACGTTCTGGAGAGTCTAGCTGCTTTTCGTCACCGTGCTTATTGCTTGTTCCAGAATAGTTAGCAGAAAGCTTCTGTGTATCTGATCCATGATGTTTGTGGCTCTCTTCTGAACAGAACTTATTTATTGTGAGATGTTAGCCTGTAGAGGAGAGGAATGTGATGCTGTAGACACTGGATTGAACGTCCTGTGCCTTTTCCTGCTCTGTCCTTCAGGTTTTGGTTGCAGGGAACAACAGCCTCATGTTGAAACCTGCACTTTGTGCTTCATTTACTCAGATCTGCACTGGAAGGGAAGAAGAAACTGATTTAAACTCATGTATTTATAGTTGTGGCCACTGAGCACTGAAGCACATTTATTACTATTCTGTGTTTCCTTCAAAACAGAATTGGATTGTCAGGAATTACAACTCAGTGTTGTTGGTTTATTACTCCTACAAAAGCTCTGAGAAAAACTGAGAAACTAAATAATTACTTATGAGAAATGATCATCAATAAAACATGTAAAATGTCCTTGTAGCTCCAGAGCTGTACTTTACAGCAGACACACCATTTGATTTGAAATGGGTCACCGAAATTTGGGCTCCAAATTCACGAGCTGCTTCCTTCAAATGCCGCATTTAAAGATCGATTGACTCACAGCTGTAAGAAGAAGATTGTCTGGATTTCTGGATTTTTTGTTTTGTCCCCGGATGTGAAGGGTTTAGTTTGTCCTTCGTGGTCCATCCTATCCCAAGATGCACTGCGGCCAGAGAGTTTTGTTCTTGTAACAACGGCAGATGAAATGGGAGGAAAACTGCTTTAAATCTAAAAATCTAAATGTTCCAGAACAAAAATCAGAAGCTTGAAGTGGTTGCTGTCATCTGCGTAGGCATGTTTTAATACAAAATTACTAAAATATTTATTTATAAGTGTAATACATTAAAAGGGTAACAGTAATCATTACCAGTTTGTGTTTAGTTGCTAAGCAACAAGGCATACGCAGAGGTCAGGTTGGACCATCCAGTTTTACTCGCTCTCTTCCGGCCGTTACGGCCGATGAAGAACCGGTTAAAGTCGACCGTTTAGGATGCAGCCTCTGAACTTGGAGCTTTAACTGAATCAGTTATCATCTTAAAAACTGATTGTTTTCACTCAAAGTCTAAGTTTTTCCCACAGAAAGTTCTGAGATGAGGATCGTTTTGTATCTAACCTTCATGACCACAGTTTAATCTCCACATGTACAGTTCATAAATCTACTGTTGGATATTTTTGTCTTCGGTCACCCAGTGTGTTTCCTGCTGGCTGACAGAGTTCTGTCCTTAATGAGCCCAGAGAACAGAGTCCGGAGCCAAACTCCAGTTTATTGATCTCTGATGTTTTCTTTCCAAACTGGAAGTGATTTTTTAAGCAGCCTGATTTCCACCATAAAACATGACAGACTCTGAAGTTCACAGGCTGGACCAGCAGCCGGTTCAGTCGCTCTTGCTTCGAGAATCATTCAGATATCATCACACGGTTTTGTTTCTTTGAGGCAACAAACAGAGTGATGCAGAGTGTGTCGCCATGGCAACCAGTTACAGATGTCCCCGGTTCTAGTTCTTGCTCAGCGGGTTTGATAATGGCCGCCCTGTTGACCCGCTCTGGTTTAAACTTTTTACATCACAGTTTGAAATGAGTCAGTTCAGGACCAAAAGCCTAAAAGACAAACAGGAAGAGCTTAACTGGACTTCCTGTACTCACCAAAATAAGAGTCTTTCTCTGTCACAGGTTGGATGATAATCATGAAAGAAGAAAGGTAAAATATGTTTGATGTTTGGGCCGCAGCATCAGAATCATCGTCTCTTTCTGTAACAGTGGCTGGATTCTTTTGTGGGTGTGTTTTTAATTAAAAGTGCCCGAAAAATGATTCATAACCTGTGAAATATTCAAAGAGCTCCCAAATGGAAAAAACAAGATGCAACAATAATGAAATCACATGAATATGAAACAAGCGCTGCATGTTTTATATATCAGGCTGAGGTTAAAAGAACTAATATTTCATCTTTTAAAGATGCTGAAAAACAAAACGGGGATGAGTTTCACCAAAATAACACAAAACATCTTTAACCTTTCAACTGTTAATTTCATCCAAACTGAACAACAATCAGGTCCAACCAAAACTAAAGTAACTGACAGAACCATAAAAGCTCAGTGGATCAGGACACTAACCTCTTGGACAACTTTCCTCCCAAAAATGAAAGTTTTTGGTCCGTTCAGCAGGATGTAAAACCTGATATAACAATATTGTCCTGTAAGTTGATCAGGGTGGATTATTGAGTTTAAAAACCAAGAATCTGGTGCTTTAATTTAATAAAAAAATATGTATCCACTATATTGGATGTGAAGAAAGAGAAGCTGCTGTGTTCATGACAATCTGAGTCTAATTCAGGTGTGTGCTGGGGTTGTGTTTGAACTGGAGCAGCGTAAATTGCATTTATGTTTTATTTATAGAATAGAGTTGTTCTTTTGTGTAAAACAATGGATTCTCCCCCCTGCTGCTTAAATTCCTCCTCATTACGGCTCATTCTGCAGCAGCAGACGGAGCAAAGCAGGCTGGGAAAACCGTTCTGCTGAGGAAGAGGATCTCTCCTGCTGACGCCTTTAACTCGTTCTTTAATCATTAATTAAAGCTGCTCTGTGCAGGAAATGAAAAATATACAAAATCCATGAAGCTGCCGGGTTTTAATCTGTAAGTGGGACAGAATCAGATGATGGAGCAGAAATCCTCCTCTGATTCAGACGTTCAGTGGAGATGTTTCACTCTGAGTCCATGTGGTTGTGCAGGAACCAGAGCTGCAGACTCTGCAGCGGTTCTGCTGGGTTTTGGTCAGGAAATGTTCCCGGACTGGTGCAGTCATGCATCAGAACCTGAGCTGCCCTCGCTCTGGGCGCAGAGCCACAGTGGCTGAGGTCCATGTTCTGCCACAGCAGATATGGAGACTGGAGTCCAGCAGACACACACAGGAACACACACTGAGCCGTCTGTGCTGTGACGTGGTGGAGACGCATCAGGGCCCGTCACCAGACCTGGACGTCATAAATCAACTAATCAGTGAAGTTAAACTTTGAGTTGTTCATCTTTGGTTCTTCTGTTCCCGTCGTTGACCCAAACCGTCTCAGCCTTAAAAACAAAGCTGACTTCACTGTTGTAACTTTGAACAGGAGGGAGAAAAGAAACGAGGTTTTTCTGTGCTGAAATATTTCTATCGTAATGTTAACTTTGATTTGTTTTCATTAGAGTCACGGTTCTTCAAAAAGATGACTGATCAATTTATTTAGTTTTAAGGTTTCAAATGTCCACCTGAAAAATGTGAATCGACAAAAACAGTTAAACGAGATGTCAGCTGATAATTAACGTTATTAAAATGTGTAGATTTAGGAATGAAAACTGCAGCAAAGGTAGAGTAATAAATGTGATGTTTGTAGAGAATCAACAGGGCATAAGGTCAGAGGTGAGCCTTAATTAACTAGATGTGACTAGTGTGTGATGTGTGTTTGTGCCAATAGATCCTTCACTCAGTCAGTTTAATGGATATTTGTTGGATTTCTTCACTTTGTGTTCACATGCAGCTCTTCACATCCTAAACAAGCCGTTCTGTATCTGTGATGTTTTTCATGCTGTTGTTTGTGTCTTATATGAAAAATGGTCACATGTCATCACCTCTGCAGAGAAGCAGATCAGAACATGAACACATTTCCTCCCCTGTGACATCAGCTGCTTCCATGACCCATAAAATGAAACACGTGGAAGTTTAATTGGGTTTATCTGGGTCAGACACGTCTTCATTGTTTTACAGAATCATTCTTTGTGTCTTTCTTAGATTTATAATAATCTTACTGCAGGTTTTCTCAGATCCTAACAGGGTTCAGAATCTGTCCTTAATCATTTTCACCTTAACCAGAAGTTTTACTGCCATCATTGAGCTGCTGGGGTTTTTCTGTTTGAGTCTTTTTGGCAGAACTGATTGGATGTACTGGACCTGGTTGGAACTTCAGAACCTTGTCCCTGAAGGTTGAGCTCGGGGCTTTGGGATGACCAATGCAGAATGTTAATGTTAATGATTATTTTATCCATTTCCAAACATTTTAAATGTGTTTGGGATGATTGTCCTGCTGGTGCATCAAACTGGGTCCAAGTGTCAACAGTCCAACTTTTCATCTGAGATTAAATCTGAGATTTTTGCTGTAGTTCTTCATTTTTTTATCCATTTTGTCAATCTGACATACCTTCTGGCATTGTGGCAAAAAATAATAAAACTGCTAAATTTAGCCCAGTATGAAGATGTCTGGATGGAAGAAGGTCTTCTTTGTTGGTCGACACCTTCTAGTTCGTAGTAACATCAGACGGTCTCCACTGGATTCAAAGATCTGGTTGGTTCTGGTTGGTTCTGAACATCTGGACCTGTTTCCTTTAACATTTAGCATATTGGGTTTTCCTATCAGTTTGGTAAAGAGGATTTTCTTCCTACATTAAAAGTTTGAAATCCTGGTCTTGGAATCTGTGGACGGTTCTGAAGGATTCCCAACATGCACAAACATTCCCTGAACTTCCCATTTGCACAGCTCAGTGATGCTGAAGGAGTCAGAACGGTCTCAGTCCGGATCGTTAGCTGCTGGTCTCCACTGATCCAGACGCTGCATGAAGGCTCCATCCTGGAGAAAGAACGGATTAATAGTCTCATGATTCAAAACATTCATGTCCGTAATGAGTCGTGGAAATCTTCTGACTGGATCTGTATCAACACCGAACATTTCATGACAATAAAATATTTTCAGAATGTCTACAGAGTTTCATTTTTTATAGAAATGATGATGTACGTCTGTTAGCCTGTAAGCTGAGCTGCAGCGTCGTCCTGCTGTCCACACAGAGAGTCTGATGGACATGATGATCACAGAATCAGAGCTGCTGCTTTATGCAGAGAGGTAGTTATTAATATCAAAATCCTTCTCTACATGCAGGGCATGAACTTTCTAAATGTGTTTCTTAAAGATGAAAGTTAGCTTTGCTTGCCTCTCTGTAAATAGAAACGATGCAACCTTCACCTGAACTGAACCAGGCTGTGCCAAAAATAAAAGCCTTTTAGTGAAGCAGCGCCGTGAACAAACAGCTGAAGTTCTGCAGGTCACTTCCTGTTTCCTGCGTTCTCCACATCGTCTGACGTTAGCAAGAATGCAAAGGATCAAGGTCACTACTTGGCTAAAAACCTTGAATCACAAACATGAAAGAATTAATTTAATACTTCAAACAGAGAAAGGTGCTTTGATTCCTCGTCACAGTAACAGAAACGCAGCGCTCCAATTATACGGCTCTAAATGTGCTTTCATGTGGAGGAAGTGAATGGCCTGGAACCATGACACCGTTTCAAACATTAATCTCCAGGGAAGCAGCGAACAAGAACAACACGGCCGTATCTGTTTGATTTGCTAATTTTCTTTTCACTTTTTGTCAGAACATCAAACACCAAACATTAACAGCAGCTAATCTGAGACTTTACAGCTTTTAAAACATCATTTTTCTGAAGGATCAGTCTGATGTTCACACCAGGAAATGTTTGGTTCCGACTTTATTCTTTCTGGTTTGATTTCACATTGTGCTTTTTTCAACTATAATTTGTATATAACGCCGTGCAGGTGACCATCAAGGCTCCAACTGGACGAAAATGAAATTATTTTTTATTTAAGTGAGATAAATCACAAAGCTTCTGACCATTTGGTGTTTTTGTAGTTATTTCTGTTAAAACTCAGGACAGACAAAGTTTGTAGGACTGAACAAAATAATAACATTTAAAATGACAAACAGAAACAACAGAAACACAAAGTAAAAGTTGTGCGCATATGTCCTAGTCAAAGTACAAAAAAGTACAAATTGACAGCAAATCAAAACATTTTTTTCAAGAGGGAATCTGAAATCAAAGTATTTAATCTGATGCTGATTATGACCTGGAATCAATATAATCAATATTTTGGATCTGAAACATTTAATAATGTGATTTTAGATGTTTTTGCTCCATATTTATGTCCATTCATACTTTCATACATTTTTATATCTGACCTTTATATCTGCTATAAAATGTGCTTATGGGTTTTTATGGAGATTTTTCAGTGATAAAACAGACTTTATTTTCATTTATAAGCAGATTTACACAGAAAACATGAGCTGCTTTCACAGCTTCTGCTCTGTTTTACGGCTGATGACGATCTGAGATGAAATCCTGTGGTGTCGTAACATCATGTTGTTTAAAACAGACTCTGAGCTGATCTCATTTGATTTATTGTCCAATCTGGCACAAGCTGTCTCTGCTCCCGTCACTCAGACGCATCTGTCACCGAGGCTGAATGATGGAGACCCTGGTGCCTGAGACGCTTCAGAGGAAAACAGGTTTATCTGTGAAGTACGGGCTCCTGTGAGGGAAAAACTCCAAAGCAGTAAATATAAAGTTAGATTAAGGGGAAAAAATCAAACCAGACTTCATATGGAAATCTGATCATGTCTGAGACAAAGGCATGCAGGGAATGCTGATGGACTCACGACTTAAAGGAATGAGGTGAGACCCGAAGGAACCAAAATAAACGACATTAGAAAGCAGCAGAATAATCAGAGCAGCAGAAACTTTATGAACAGTTCAGTGAACAGCAAGCAGAGAAAGAAATGATGAAGTAAACTTCTCTGTAGTGACACCTCTGATTAAAACTCAGCTATCTGATGAGGTTTTCTGAAAATGCTGTTGTCACGGTGACAGATGTAAAGATGAAAACACGAGGATCTGTCCAGGATGAACCCCACCTGTCAGCCGATGACCCCTGGAGAGGAAGACCAGCTTCTCCGGATGGAAAACAGAAACCTGAACGGCACCGACTCCCATCATATTTCTAATAATTATCTGTCATGTAGAATATAGATTATGACCCAAAATCTGTGGCAAAAAGTCCAAACTTTAGATTTTAATCGTAAAATAAGACTCTGTGCTGCTCAGGTCTGTAAAGTTTTTCCTTTTCCTGCGAACAGGATCACACAGCGAGTCGCATTACGAGTCGCGTCACGTGTTCGGTGCTGCATGTCCGGTGCTCCTTCAGCCGGGGGCCTCCACTAACAACCTGCCTCTGTGTGGGGAGCATGGCGGCTCTGCTGGGCCTCTGCAGGCCAGGACACCTGCCCTTTGCTGCTAAATGTCACACCCAGGCACACTATCCAAATCATGAGTCATGGTTCGCATAAATAAAGGTTTATGCATTTATGTTCCCTGATCTGTAGTCATTATTAATGTATAAAACCCAGAATTTACATCTCTGACTGCAGTCTTAGATATGAAGGAGGAAATTCCTTCTAAATGCAGTCGATTCATGATTGATGAGCTCTGAGAATTAAAACCCAGATCAATACTGAACAAAAATATATTAATGATCCCAGTTTTGAGAGACGTTGGTGCAGCCAGGATGAGTCTGTTGTAGCCCAAACCTTCAGAGGACAAACATCAGTGGTTCCATCAGTTATTTTTCTGTTGCTTTGTGCTGTTTGACGCTGTAAAAGCAGCGATTCTGATGGTTAGTTAGTAACCAGATGTTAATCAGCAGGTTTCATGTTATTAGAGCAGAATATTTCCAAAACCTCAGAGGAACAAACTACATAAATAAAAGTTTTATTTAGTGTATCAATAGATCAAATCCATAACTAGATGCTTAACTTCCTAATAATTAAATCTATAACTCTGCTATGTTTAAACTAAATAAGTAGATCATTAACATTAAATATGATGTTTACTTCTAAACTACTAACAGATCATGCAACATCAAAGTGAAACCATGTTGACCAAAGCAACAATTAAATTAAAATAAAATCTAAATCAGACTAATTTTCCTGAAAGTTGGATTCTTGTGTTTCCTCCTCATTGTGGAGACATTAGCTGAGTATTTGCTGCAGGATCTGAAACCCAGTAAAGTCGGGTAAAAAGTCACTTTGTGACTAATGAGTGGCTCGGTTGTTGTGGAAAACGTTTAATCTCTGCAGAGTTCAAACAGCAGCCCTCTGCATACTGAGAGGTTTGACTCAACACCTGCTGCACAAAAAGCCCAGAGCCTGCAGAGCGGAGAGGAAGACACTGAGGCTGGCGCTCCGGCCGACACGCTGCAGGTCCTCAGGGTTCAGTCATGACCGTGAGGTCGTGGTTCATGTAACCTTGGACTATGTCCACTTTTTAAGGTACTGAAGCATAATAAATGAATCCAAATTGATTCATTTACAGAGAAGTTTTGTTGCTTAAATCAAGACAGACTGAGAAACCAGATTCAGTCTGTTTCTCTGCGCTGCCAACAATGCTGAAGTTGCTCCATCCTGGCAGCAGGTGTGTTGCTGCACACAGTGAGGCGAAGCCTGAACAGAAACCTTCAGCTTTACAGGAGAAAACACATTTCTGTCTGGGAAGGAGTCAAACTGCAGGAGGGACCAGGACGGACAGCCGAGTTTATTCCTCTGAAGAAAACGTGTGGATGTGTGAGGAGGAAGGATCCTGATGGGATCCGCTTCCTCCTGGATCTGCTGCCGTTAACAGAGAGGTTAAAAATGTTCAGGAACAGTTTGGTGAAGTTCTGTAAATTATCCAGCATGATGGACGACATCATGAGGAATGAGGTTAGAAAATGTCTCATGTTAGAAGAATCCTCTCTAATCAAAACGCAGATGGAAGAAACTCAGAGCACAGAAAGTTTGGTCTGATTGTGAACAGAGGCTTTCAGAGAATCATGAATCAAAAACGTGAATCTGGTGGATCTGCTGGTAGCAACATTTTAAACTTCTAATTTTAAATTTCTGCAATAAAGAAACTGTTCCTGAACTTCTTAATGAATAAAATGATCATAACATCTTAACACGGCTTCCTGAACAGAAGAAAGTGTGAGAGAAAGATTAAAAACAAAAGATCACTGACAGTAAATGTCAGCGTTGCTTTGATTGACCGATTTGTTCTTCATGCTCTGAAACATGGAGCCTCTTCAGGCAGAACGGACGGCTGGAGGAAAACCGCAACACCTGAGCTGCTGGAAATGAGAAGATAACTTTGTGTCTTTATGCTTCGTTTCTCCGACAAAATTCTGCTTTGTGGAAAACAAAAAGTGTGAAGTCTGAAGTCAAAGAGTGGTGGAGCTCCATGCCGGGTGAGATGGAGATGAGGAGGAGTGAGAAAGAGCGAAGGGGGCGAGACGAAGAGTGAGGAAGAAGTGGCAGAACGAACGAGTGGGAGGAGAGAGAGGAGCAGGAGGAGGACGAGAAGATGAGGATGGAAAGTAAAGAAGAGAGAAGCGAAGCTGTGGAGGACGAGGAGAGAGCAAAGGTCAAATCCAGATACACTGAATCATTGGCTTTAGAGCTGCTGCCGTGACGCGACCAGCCGCGTCGATACGGTGAGTCACAGACGGACAGGAGTGGGAGGCGGCGGCGGCAGCATGGTGCTGAGTTCAGCTGGAGCGCCAAAACATGGAGGACGTCCTGCAGAGTCTGAGGCAGCGAAGAAGACGACCAGGAAAGAGACGATTCACAGCCTGGAGTCAGAAACAGAGAAATGATTGAATCACCACAAACTAAAACCTGCTGGTGGAGATGAAACATCTCTGGTCAGCCATCATGGACTGATTGATTATTTTTACCAAACACAAACACTGTTTCCCCAGTCAGGGATGCTGGAGTCACTGGAATGTAAAGTTAGGAACATTAAAATGTAGATATTTAATTTGTTCATAAACGTCTCTACAGGAGAAAATCATGGAAATCTTTATTATTTCTGAGGTTTCACTCAAACATCCCGTTTCCCCTGTGGCTTCCTCACTGTGATAATAATAAAACATGATTCATTTTCCATGCTCATAAACCTCATTAACATATTTAGTTTGGAAAATAACAGGTCAAATCTTTTCGGTCCAATCAGCTTCCTGTCCTGCCTGACCTCCATGTCAACAGGAAATCATTTCAACTGCAGATCCTTAGAAACACTTGGATGATTTTCTAATCATTCATTCAGTGTCTCTGCACAGATGTTGGTGTTTGTGTCATTCAGATTTAATCTGTTTTCTTTCACAAACCAACAATCCGATCCGTCTCCTCTCCACTCCGTCGGTTTCCTGGTTTCTCTTGTGATTTCCTTCCAGTCGTGTCTTTCAGCCTGATTCCTTTCATAAGATCTCTCTCCACATTGTGCTTCTCCATCTTTGTGTTGCTGCTTCCTTCACTTATTCTTCCTCATCCTTCAGCGTCGTCTTCGTTTCTCCATCTGGCACAATCGGTTCTGTTCGTTCCTCATTTAAATCCTTCCCTTTGTTTCATTGTCTCCATCTTTCATTCATGAGTTTGCCAGATTCCAGTCGCGCTTCGCTGCATATTTTTTTGTCTGCGACTCATTTCCTCCGTCATCATAACTGGAGTCATGAGGAGGAAAAATACTTTACATTTTCTGTGAATGAGCAAATCCTTCCACCCTGTTAAAACAGGATGTAGCTTTTCCTTCATACATTCTCATGCAGCTTTTCCCTAAATAAACAGAGAATTTGCTGAAGTTTGAGGAAATAAAACTGTTTATGAAGCAGCAGAAACTTCAACATCTCCAATTAACAAAGGAAACTTGTTTTCTGTGGCTGTTTGTTGGTTTTATTCATTCAAAGGAGATCAAAGAGCAGAAACACGAAGCTGGAGGGACAAACGGATAAAACATGCTGCCGCTCCAAAAGCCTTCCATGGTTTAATTATGTCTCGACCTGAAGAGCAAATCTGAACAACACTTACATAAATAATTCATAATCTGTCATATTTTAGCTGTTCAGGTTTGGGTTGTCATCTTTTTAATCTTTTCTGCGTTTCCTCTACAAATCTGTGCAAAACTTTATTGAAATTCTGATAAACTCAGAAAAAAACACAATGTCCCAGTTTCTCTGTTTCCATTAAATAAGAAACAATTTAATAAGAAAATCAAACATGAATAATTTTGTTCACATGGTGAGACAGTAAAATCTTCCTACCACTTCCTGTCGTCTTCGTAGTTTCTGCCAGTAGAAACATCCAGTTGTTCATCATATGACTCACATGATGTGAAAAACGTATTTTTCAAAAATTACACTGATTCTGACAAACCTCCTCCTGCTGGTGCCAAAATATTTGATCAAAAAATGTGTTTCAGAAATCGGCCTGTTTCCATTAAGCTAATTCATTTTCATGATTTAATTTGTGAAGTTTTATGGCTAAAGGAAATGCTCTACTGACGTCTTTCACCTTTTAATAATCTTAATTTTGAGTCGTAGTTTATGTCCAGATTTCTCACATCAACACAGAAACTGGGATAAAAAGCAACATGAGCGTCCCGACTGCAGACGCTTTGGAGACTATCGGCTCTGATTCAGCTCAACATAAGGAACTGGTGAAAATCCGATTTTTTCAGTAAAAAAAGTCAGACTTGGTCACATTGACCTGCTGTGTGAACGCAGCTGAAGACGACCAACAGAACCTCTCCTGGTGGTTCCAGGTGGTTCCGGTACCAGTGAGTCCTAAACATTTATCTGAACTGAACAGATAAGAACTTTAAGCTCCCTCTGTGTTCTGCCCTGGGCCCAAAGAGACGGTCCATCTGCCTCTGCCACAGAAACCGGCTCCGTTTTAGCACCAGCTCTGAGCTGAAATGGAAAAAGAAAATCGTTCTGTCAGGAGCTGCTGGTCTAAAATATCCCGCCGGGCCGGACTCAGAACATAACGAGCTCACAGCCTCGATTCTTCCAGGGTTTTTTTTACATACCAACCAGAATGGATTCCCTGGTGTGTCGGTGAGGGGGGGCATTCGCTTTCACGTTTACT
>NW_006800155.1:600376-628750 GCF_000485575.1 Poecilia formosa
TGAGGTCCAGAGGTCAGACTGAGGTCGGGCTGAGGTCCTGAGGTCAGGCTGAGGTCAGGCTGAGGTCCAGAGGTCAGACTGAGGTCGGGCTGAGGTCCTGAGGTCAGGCTGAGGTCAGGCTGAGGTCCAGAGGTCAGGCTGAGGTCCTGAGGTCAGGCTGAGGTCCAGAGGTCAGGGTTAATGAGTCCAGAGCAGAGAGGACTCTGTTCAGGATGACCTCTCCATCTGACCCTCGGCTTCATGAAAAGAGTTCAGATAAAAGGTGAAGTGATCAGGAATCAAATGTTCTTTCATAATGATTATAAATGATCTTCATTTAGAAAATTACCTTCATTTGAGGAAAGAGGTCAAAGTTTTTCTCTCCCTTTTTTAGCTCCATCTAAAAAGCTGAAACTGATGATTCTTAGTAAATAAATGAATTTGCAGGTGAAACATGGAGTCCAGAAGCTCTGCTGTGTTTCCTGTCTGCTGCGGATGTTTGGGATTCTACTGAACATGGACTTCCTGCTCCGTTTTCAGCGTCTCTCACTCCAACTCATCTGGCTGTGAAATGTCTGAGATGATGATGTGCTGCTACGGTTATTCTGGACCCGGTTGGAAGAACGGAGCAGAGAGAGGAAACCCACCTCCAGCTCATGAATAATCTTTGAACTTTTCTCTGAAGGATTCGTCTGATTAACAGAAAGTCTGACCTCAGCTGGACTTCCTGTCCCTTCCACAATAAAATCTGAGCCCTTCATGAAGCCGTTTCCTCCGCAGCTCCTTCTGATGGCAGAAACGTTCAGAGTCTGGAGAAGTGTCACGTTGTGAAAAACGCTTCATCTGTTGCCTCTCAGGCTTTCCAGATCTCCAGAAATCCCTGTGAGAACAGGAGCGAAACGTGACGCGGGAGGAGAACACGACGTGAAAATGTAAATGTTTTTACCTCCATATAAAACCACAAGATGTTTGTGAACAGAGATCTTTATTAGCATGTTCCAGATGGCAGATCAGAGCTAAATGTGGAGACGTTCCTCTGCTTCTCTCTGCAGAGTCACTTCCAACTTATCTGCTGCATCATTTATTGAGCTTTCTGCTAAAAGACTTTGTTCATGAAAAAGAAATGAAGCCCAGAGTGTGAGGAGTGTTGCACACTAACCTTTGGCTGACTGGAAGATTGATTTTTAATTTTCCTTCCAAGAGGAAGTTCAGGATCTGGATCTGAACCACCAGCAGATCCACTGGATTACATTTACATTTAATTTTAAAAAGTTTATATGTAAAAGACAGTTTGTGAAACAAAGTTTTTGTTTCCTTATGATTTGTTAGATTATTAAGCAAAATGAACTGATGCAGAAAGTTTGGCATCAGTCATATATTTATTGACTGATTATCTTTGAGGTGCTGCTGTCAAATTACTGTTTTTATCAGAAACTGCAGGAAACTGAAGTTCTTCCCTCTGAATATTTCTTCTGATTTTTCCAGAAATGTTGAAGAAGAAAAGCTGGAAGCTTCCAGAATCCTGGAGACGACGGTGAAACTTCCTGATCCAGTCTTTCCCCCAGAGGAGAGGAGATCCTTCAGTCTGTTGGTTTACAGACCTGAAATTATATCATAAAACCTCCAAACATCTAAAGGCTGCAGGAAAACCTGACACAATGCTACTGTAAATGATGCTGAATGATGAACTTCTACCTCCTGAAACCTGAAGCCGTTCAGTTTAAATAAAAAGATGCTCAGCAGCAGGAAAACCAAAAATATGCTAAAAACATGAAATATTCCTGAGCCGGCTGGGGACAGAGTGCTGAGGAGCCAGAATATCTGCAGAATCATCACCAGATGAAATGCAGCTGCAGGCGACGACTCGGTGAGAAGAAGGAGAAATAATCCCAACATTTATGTCAAACTTGAGGCCTGAGGGCCAAATCCGGCCCGCCACGGGTTTTTATGAGGCCCTCTAGAATCTACAGGGAAACAGAAAATAATATTTCATCAGTTTTTATCTGTACTCTGTCAAATTACATCAATGTGATGATGCATTTATATTGATTGTGACAAATGTTTAATATTTCCTACAGAATGAGAGCTTTACAAACCCTGGAGGTTTGACCTGCTGCAGGTCGTTTTTCCATCATGACATTAAAAACGACCTGAGCGGAGACTCGCCGTGTCTGGAGGCAGAACCAGTCTGGGGACTTTCTGTCCTTCATGATGATCCTGTTTGTCTCTGAAATCTGGGTCATGTTGGGTAACTGTGACTCCAGCCTGTTAATGATCCTCTCTGCCCTTTTCCAGAATATTCTGGACTCCTCCTGTTTTTGAATTTTCCCACAATTAATTTTTTTCTGCATCCACCTGAATCATTTGGTTTTCTCGCTTCATTTCCTCAAACAGAAATAAAATGTTTCTTTGTGAGTATAAATGTGTTGAGTTCAAGTATATTTTGTTCTCCGTGCCTTACAGTCAAGCTGCTCTGTAATATTCTCCACTTCCAGCCGAACTGATCCGCTGCAGAATTAATCATAATATTTGAAACCGATGCTTTGTGCAAAGAGCTCTCCACACGTTTCCTCACGAGGTGCTGATATTAGAGTCTGTCATCCAGAGTGACAGGAACAGCAGCTGCAGTGAGTCAAAGGCGGATGGAAATACTTTTCTTGTTTCTTTCCCTCCTAGTGATTCTGTGTTGCTGCTTCTGCAGACAGTCAGAAACTTCCTCTGATGACGGCGGATAATGGACGCCTCATGGTGCCTAATCATTTCATTTCTGCCGTCCTGAAGCTGCAGCGCTGAGGGAACATAATACACCTGCAGGATAGATTGTCATGATGTTTTTGGTTCATGAAAGCATTTCGAACCTGTGTGAAGAAAAATGAATGCAAACAGTGAAAAGATTTAAAGGAAGCGATCAGAGCTGATCTTTTCAACAGCTGTGCAATTATTACAAAAACAGCAGGGCAGAAAAACTGACAATAAAAATGTTTTAATGTGGTAAACATTTGGGATCATGGGGTCAGAGTTCAAACAGAGAGCTGAATCTGTTTGAACAGATTCTGATGTAAATCTGAAATGTTTTTCATCCAAACTGTTTTTACCCGAGCAGAAAAGAGGCAGAGTTCCCTCTGCAGCCGGTTCTGATCCAGTTCAGTCAGAATATTCCTGATGATTCGTGATGAACGGCAACATGGATGCAGAGACTCAGCGAAGCTGTGAAGAGGATAATGATCGTCTTCAGAGCGTAAACTGTTTTTGAACCACTGTAACGGTTTTCAGTCGATCCGTTTCTCGCCTGCTCTCCGTTAGTTGACACCATGTTGAGTTTTCAGGGCTGGAATTGATTTTACTTTTTGAAATATTATAACTCAGCAGCATCAGAAATGATCAACCAGGAGTTTAAACAGCAGAGAAGAAACTCTGGAGTTTAAAGAAATCAGTGTGGAGAGATGAAGGCATGAAGACTGGAGGTCATGACTGATGTACAGGCTTAAGAATGAACTGGAGCCAGAAACGGTTAAAAACGTTTTAATGACAGAAACTAGAATGTGCAGGATGGATGGTAACATCTTCTGTTTTCTGGACAAACTGTTAAAAAGACGGGAAGGCAAATGATTGGCCAAAAAGCAGGAACTCATGTATAAACAGGAAGTAGAAGATAACCAGTCAGAGGTGACTTCCTTGGAAGTCATCTTCAGAGACTCTGATTTAACAGACTTGAATCCTCAGACATGTAGCTGTTGAGGACTGAAACATCTCCTATTACTGGGGATTGTTGCACCAGCAGGACGGAACAGAAACTATAAACTGGAAATCATAAATTATGACATCGCAGAGGGAAGAAGCTGCAGCAGATCAAACATTTTCTCTCTTCCTGTTGTATTTCATAACAAACCTTCAGCCTTATTGCATCTCCAGCTAACTGCACCCAGCAGACCCATTGGTGTAGTTGGAGATGCTGTTGGGCTCAGAGATTATAGACTCTATATATTGTCAAAACAAAAACATGTTTAAATGCTTCAAATGCCTTTCAGATGTTTGTCTTGAGTTTTGGAAATATCTGGATAAAAAGCTTTAATCTGAGTGACAGGAATGTTCTTCATCTGGTGGATCAATCCTGTAATGAGGCTCCAAGAGCTGCATGAAAGAAAACATGATAATGTGGTCATAATGAGCTGCCTCTCCTCCCTAATGAAGAAGATTCTTGCAGACGCTGTCAGCCAGCAGAAACTCAGGTAATCACTCATGAATTGTTTTGATGGTATTTAAGGGGCTGTTGGCATGTAAATTAGAGCGCCGTGTGAGACAACGCGTAATGTTGTCTCATTTCATCTTCATTCAACTGCTGATGTTAACCTGGATGTGAGGCTTCAGCTGATTTATTAGAGGAAAAAGACTTTTTTTTTGCATTTGTCTGAAAACTGGATGTTTCTGATCATCCCTGACAGACGGAGCCGTGGCGTTTTTAAAGTTGACTTTTAGTTTCAGAAAAGTTAAAAAATAATTTCCCACAGAGATGCAGGTGAGATCAGAACTGTTTCAGTTGTGAAGGAGAAGCAGGCTGATCAAAACATCCAGCAGAAGATCAGATCTATGAAGTCAGAGTGAAGATCTTTGTGACGTTTGGTTCCCTGTCAGCTGATCTGAGATCAGCAGCAGCTCTGCTGCTGAATGATTGGTGAGCAAAATGTTTACATCCAGATTTCTGATCCAAACCTGCCGATATGGAAATGAGCTCCTGTAAAACTGCTACAGACGACTCAGTGCGATCCTTATGGTGTGAAATAAAAAGCGCTGAAGATCTGTTCCTCTGGCCGTTTGTGCATCAGATCGTCTGGTTGAACGATGACAGCGCAGCTCCAACCTCTTCTGCTTCAGTCTGAACTCATCCCTGCTGTCTGTTCATAAGATGCATCAGGTTGTTTCATTTGGAAAATGTGCCTGAATCTTTTAGGTTTAAATGACAGATTGCTCCGTTTTTGTTGCACAACCAGAAAGTCAGAAACAAAAAAGTTCACATTTTCTAAACATGCATTTTATAAACCTCATTTTGCACATTTTGATTCTGGCTTGGCGTCTGAAGAACCGGGTTACTTTGGCAGAACTGCTTTTGTTTGTGAATCTTTGTTAGTTATGATTGTTTGCAGGAAAAGGCTGGTAGCTGTTTGCACATAACAAGAAGTATTTTCTGTATTCATAAAGCAAATTGTGTTTTTCCACAAAGATTCAGTCAATTTATTTGCGCTATAGGAAGCTGAAGCCCAGCAGGAGTTAATGAGTGTTTACTGCCCAGTCATCCCCAGACTCTCCATTATTATTACTCCCTCTTCCTCCTCTTCCTCCTCTCCCTGCTCCTCCTCCTCCCTCCATCCATCATCGTCTCATTTCATTCCTCCAGCACCTCTCGCTGCCGTTTTGTAATGAAATGTGCGTTGTGTGTTTACTGAGTGTGTTTCTGTCCCTGGTGACCAACCTGTTCTCAGAAAACAAGCAAAGCGTCCAGATGTGTGAAAACCTGAATCCATCCAAAACCAGAAGCAGTGGCTGCAGCCAGCTGTCCGGCAGCAGCTGCAGAGCCGCGTGCGGTCGGACCATATGGCCAGGGGGGGCGCCGCTGAGGGACATAAATCATAACATGCTGTATGGATTAATTAGCAGCAGAAAGACTCAGTGTGTCCAGAAGCTCAGTGCTTTCTGGCTCAATGGTTTTAGTTTCCTTCAGGTCGTCTTCTAGAGTCACGCTGCCAGGCGAACGAGTCGGCCTCCACTGTCCTAGTCCATGTAAGCAGCGTTTGCCAGGCCAGATGATAGTATTTGATTTGGATTGAATCGTTGTATAGATCATGATTCCTCCTGGTTCTGGATGCAGCTAGAAGGATTTTTGCTCTTATTGTTTTACTTTTGAATGGCTGTGTTGATGGGTAACCATGGCAACAAAAATATTTTTAAAACTGACAGCAGCTGATTAGCATCTCAAAAGCTCAAATTATACCTGAACTTTGACCCCACATCCCAGAGGATGGAGGAGGATCCAACCGTCTCCGTCATCGGTCATGGTGGTCAGACATCTTATCCCCTCCTCCAGCATCCCTCCAAAGGGTCTTTCTCCAGGAAGCAGCAGAATGAAGTGACTTCCTGGTCGGTTTAAGGTCGCGCTGCGTCTCCAGGACATGGATGTGTGTTTTCACGGCGCAGACAGAGACGAAGGCAGCGACATGAGCGGCTGTGACCGCCACCTCTCCGCTCCGTTCACTCAGGGTCACATGAATGTTTCAGCTGCGTCGCTGTGGGAAGCTGCCAGACATGACAGCAAGAAAAAACAGGCAGATTTCCCAACTGGAGCACAAACACCAGCAGAACAGCTGAGGTGATACGTTAAACTTTCAAATAAATGTCATCAGACGTGATTCTGCAGGTCAAATGTTTATTCATCAGGATGATAAACGGCCTCAGAGTTCAGCTGCTCCTGATCCTGAGGCCTTTATGTTCAGCTTTCAGTAAAAACCAGTTTGATTTATTCTTTCTTTACACTATGACCTCTGACCTGTTGAGTCAGGAATCTGTCAGGCATCAAGGTAACTTTTTGTCCTCTGCAGGAAAAATGAGCGACTTTAAGGATTTTAATAAGGTGAGATGCAACGACAGAATATTAATATGAACTTCTCTGACTTTTGTCTCCTACTACTCTCCATTTTGTAATATTTTCTGTTATTTTATATGTTAACTTTATGTTTTCTCAGTTTTTCTCTCCATAAAAGCGACATGTGGTCTGATGGCATCAGCTGACATGATGCTGCCATCACCAAATTGACTTTCTTGCCTAAAGTTCCTCCAGATGACATTTATCATAAAATGGCACTAAATAAATTGAATTATATTGAACTGAATGAACTAAATGAGAAAACGTAAAGCGCTGGAGTTCAGGCCATGATTAAGAGTTAAACATTAAAATAAAATAAAGGGACATAAACAGCCTTTTACTTCTTTAATTGTAATTTTTCCCTCTGTTTTCCCCATCAGGTTGATCTATGAATATTAATGCATATTGATCTGAAGCTCAGCAGGTTAACTTGAGGTTAATTCATGTTTTGTTCCTCTGAAGGTGCTTTGATTCCTAATCATTGCTTTCATTAAGCCATCATTCAACAGCTGAATGTGAAAATGATTTCTGCAAATTTCTCAGAATCACAAAGAGGCTGATTCATTTTTAAAAACTCGAGATCCCAGCTCATAAAAGCCCGTCGAGTTTTTATGTTGTGTGAACCTGAACGTCGCTCCAGACTGTCGGGTTTGTTTTATTCATCCTCAGATCAACAGAGAAGGAGGAAGATTTTCTGTTTTTCTGTTTGTTGGGTTTCAGAAACAGACGCTGCCTCTGCTGGATGGTTTTTAATGAAATCTCGCTTTAATGTTATTTACAACTTTTATTATGTAGAAGGAAAACTAACATAAAAAATCCATCCTGGAAACTCAGTTCAGTTCAGTAGTTTTCCACTGAGTTGTTTTATAGAAGCACAGATTCACAATAAATGCCAATCCAGTTTCTATACAGGAATATCCATGAAGTGTTTATCAATGTTTAGAAGCTTCATCTGTGATTCTGTCAGTCAGGATCTGCTGGTTGGAAAGTTGAAATCATGAGCTTCACCTTCCAGCTCAGCTCCTCTTCAACCTTTAAACATCACAGCAGTTCATATAAAACACATTAAAGTTCATGTTTAGGAGCTGATAGACATGTTTGATTGGAGACGGATGAAGTTTTTATTGACTGAATGAAATGAAGAACGGAGCAGAACCTTCAGGCTGCTGACGAACGACTCGCTCAGGTCGGAGGATTTCTTCTTCTGTGTTTTTCTAACTTACATTCACTCAACATGAATGGATGAACTCTAAACGGAGTCGACTTTTTTACATTTTCAAGGACAAAGCACTTTGAAATGTGCTATGCAAATAAAATTTGATTGATTGATTGATTGATTGATTGATTGATTGATTGATTGATTGATTGATTGACTGACTTACAAACATCAGAGTTTGAGCTTCGCTTCACAGGAAACCAGGAGGACAGAAGTTACTGCATGAGGGTCCAGAAACGTTTCCTCTCTGGAAACCACGGCAACCGCCTCCAAGCCGGAGCTGACCCTGGTCCTGAAGAGCAGCGCTGCGCACCGGGTCACATCAGCTGCGTTTTCAGGAGAAACTTCACTAAGAGGCACCACAAACGCTTTAACAACGTAAAAAAAGAAACTAATGTCCAACAGAAAAACAGAGAAATGTTGATCCGTTTCTGCACAATTAGACATTAATAGAGCCAGCAGAGCTGAGTGGAGACAGACAGGCTGAACATGTGCAGCTGCTCCAGGAAACCACTGAGCTGAAGGTTGTTACACTGAGTGGGTTTCATGTTCAAACTGTCTGGGTTTTTATCCTTTAAATTCATTTATTTATCAGTTCTGTTGAAATGTTTTCAATCTGAAAAGGTAAAAATCCACTTTCTGATGATGAGAGCAGAGAGGAGGATCTGTGGGAGGCAGACTGGACAAGAAGAGCAGAAGATAAAAACCAGGAGGGAGGAAGACGAGGAGAGGATGATGATGGGAGCGATGAAGAGCGAGAAGGTCGAAGAGAGACGAGAGGGAGGAAGAAATGAAGAATGGAGGAGGAAAGAACAACAGATCGATGCAGAAAGAGAGGAAAGATGGAAGAAGAATGAAGAGCTGGAGGAAGGAGCTGAGGAAGACGTCCACACATTGATGATGAAGAAGATGAGGAAGATGAAGAGAGGAAAGTGATTTCAGACTGAACAGAAAAACAAACTTCAGCTTGAAAAGACGTGAAATATATTTATAAAAAACAGAAATGAAACATTATTGTGTCGAGTTTCTGCTTCCATGGATTCATTTCTGTAAAAACTTCAACGTTAGAAAAGAGTTCATCTGAAAAAACGCTGTAAAAACACGAAATCTCACAGATTTAGATTCAATATGCTGGAACATTTTAAACACGACAACAATAATTCATAAGTAACATTTCAGCAGGAAAATGAGCTGATTTAAAATCAATAAATCCTCAATGTTGATCATTTCACCGATAACACGGTTAAAATGTTTTATTATAATTTAAATAATTCAACTTTTATGTCGTCCTGTTTTAACTGAACTCAGATATTTGCAGTAGAAACCAAAGTTTCTTCTCTGGTTTCGATTCTACTTGGTCAGACTTTGTGTTTTTGTGCCACTTTTCTTCTGCCACTAATTAAGCTGATAATGAAGTCTTTATGACTCAGCCGCCTCCTCAGTGAAATACGCTGACATTTCTCACTCCCATAATTTATCAGTTGCTTGGCGATGAATGTACAGAAAGACGGAGGCAAAAGGCAGGAAAGCTGCTCCCTGGCCCTCCGTCTCTCCCTTGGAGCCGCCTGCTGATGCGTCACTATTTGACTAAAAGCTTTTAGTGGAACTTCAGTGAGACGGACCTGACTGTGAGGAGACGTTGGAAACGTTTTGTGCTGCTGGAGATGCAGTGCTCAGCCTTTGTGAGGCGTTCAGGGGGGAGAGGACGGATCTATTCATCGCAGCTCTACATGCTGAGTGCTTTGGGTCTGACCAATCAGATGACCAGATTTCAGATCTGGTTTGGTTTCAGGAAGCTGCTGATACAGGATGAATTTATAGAAATATGCAACATAGATGCTTCTCCAGGCTGCTGCTCTGCATTCAGCATTCAGAAAGATTTCTGTCATTTGCTGCTTTACTCCAGAAGCATTTAGTTTTCCTTTGTTTTACTTTAAATTGCCTCAGAAGATGCAGATCGGATCTGCTTTCAGATTTCACATGTTCAGGTTTCCACAAAGTTTCATGACATGGAAGAAGGAAAAACTGTTTTCTGAAGACACATTTTCTATGTCAGACCAAATTTTAGTTCTCTCTCAACTTTAAAAGTCATTTGTAAATGAAAAACATCTGAAGATTAATTTTTATCCTTGTGAAACTTTTTTCCCCCAAAGCAAGAATAAAATTTATGTTGTGCAAAAACTGACCAGCAGTTTTTCCATCAAGTATTTCTGATGAGAAAACATTTTTTCTTTAATTTCCACAGCAAACAGCCAACAGAGCTTCAATCTACTTCTTTATTTTCCAATTAGATTCTGAATGCCAAGTGAGAAAAAGAAATATTTTTGCAAAATTGATTTGCTTTAGCAACAAGAAAAAACAGACTTAGAAAAAAATGTTTTTTTTATTTTTTCTTTGTATTGGATGAGAAGAAAAATAGTTTCATAAAGTTTGGTTAAAAAGTCTTTCTAGTCAGAGTCCATTTTAACGACTGGATGAGGAGAAATGTCTGAAAATATTCTGAAAACATTTGGAAACGTCTTCCTGCTGCCATACAGCCATTGTTTCTACTCTAGGTCCGTTTTTCCTGATGTAATCTGCATCAGTTTAATAAATAAGTGAGTTTTTCTGTAAAAGCTTCAGTCACTGAGGGAGGAACAATAGGAAGCGACTAACGGTCCAGTCAGACAAAAGTCAGTACAACAGAACTAAATATATTTATATGTGTGAAAATTCAGGTGTTTTGGCAGAGAAGTGACAGAAACATGGCGACACGAATCAGAGCAGGATGATTAGAAATGATACAAGCTGTGTGCAAAAAGCAACATATTTAATACGAGAACATGAAAATAACAGCAGAAATGAAAACAGAAGTTTGTTTGGAGAATCTGCCATGACGCAACATGACCTCAGTGCTTTAACGTGAACTTTAATTAGGACGTTTTCTGATGCAGTGATTGTCTATTTGTGGTCTGAGTGGCAGAAAAAGGCCTGAGCTGAACTGACTGGATGTAAAAGGAGCCTCAGTGAACAAAGAGCCGCTGCAGGTCAGCAGGCGGGTCAGCAGGCGGGTGAGCAGGCGGGTCAGCAGGCGGGTCAGCAGGCGGGTCAACAGGCGGGTCAGCAGGCGGGTCAGCAGGCGGGTCAACAGGCGGGTCAGCAGGCGGGTCAGCGGCTGAACAAGAACATAAACTCTTTAACAGCCTCTCCAGGCTTCACTCATCATTTTCTACTTTTCAAGAACTTGAACTCTAACTGCTAAATCCCTCAACATAATTATTCAGATTTTACTGAGGCAAGCAGGCAGTTCTTTTATCCGACATGTTTATGGTCCTCAGTGTTAATAAAAGTGAGGCCTGAGCTGCCGTATCTTTACAGAGGAAGGAGAGATGTGTGGAAATGAAACCAGGAGTGTGTGTCCTTTCATTTTATTCTCATCCAACACACGCATCCAAAATTTCAATCAGAGTTCCTGCCGGCTGTTAAATGGGCCACATTTGCATCTGGAGAATGTTTCATTTCAGCTGGCGGAGCTCGGTTTGTGTCCGCCTCTCCTCTCCTCTCTCTGCTGGATTCAGGCCTTACGGGAACCTCTCTGCTTCCTGCTGACCGCTCCTCCAGTTCCTCTCTGCTCCGTTTCACCATCATCCCTCCTCTGAACACAGAGTCTGTCATCTGATCAGACAGATAGTTCTAAATATTCCTTTAAATTCAGAAGTTTCTCCATTTTATGTAGAATTGCTTTTTCACCAGTTTGCTGCATTCCTTCAGAATGCAGCAAACTGAACTTTTATGAATTTTACTGAATTTTTATGTTAAGAAATTACTAAATGTATTAAACTTTCAGAAAAGGGGATAAAAATGTGAAATCTGAGTTACTTAGTTTCAACTGGAACTGGGTCAGGTTTACTCGATTTCTTGCTCACAGCTTTTCCTGCTTCCTATAAATATGTATAATGGACTGAAACCAGGTTGTGACTTGGTTTACTGTGTTATCAATCCGGTGGCATCCTAACGTTCCTCGTCCATTTAAAATCCCAGTTTAATGTCCCGACTGCTTTTTATTTAAATGTTTCCTATATAATGTTCATTCCTCTTAAACAAATCCAATTTTGATTTTTCTGTTATCACACAGTTTGAGGTTTTGTCTTAAAGTGAAACTAAACTCCAAATCAACTTTCTTTTGCTGATAAACTGCCTAAACAGACTGATAACGGTTCTATCTTTATGTTTCTGTAGAAATGTTGACATTTTTGTGTAAATTTGTATAAAACCATCTCAGCGCTGCCCTCCTTTCTCCACAATTAGTCACGCCCCTCCGTGTTTCTTGGCTCCGCCCACTTTGATGAAAATATATGCTACATAGTGTTTAACTTGAAGGTTGTGAATGAACCAATCAGAAGCCTGAAAAGCTGTGACATCATTATGGTCAGGTTATTTTAACAATCTGAGTTATGGCTTCATGGAAAGTTATTTAAAATGTCAAAGGGAAAAAGAACAGACATGAATTCTCTAAAAAGGTTTTAAAGCAGATAACAGACGACACAGACGGCTCAGATTCTCCTTCCTGTGTCACTGCATCCGTTTTATTTCCTCCCAGGTGACAGAAACACATTTCCACTGAGACGTCTCCCTCGTCTCCCTCGTCTCCTCTGAGATTTCTCCCGTTCCCCCCGGAGTCTCCCACAGATGAGACGCTGCACTGCAGAATGAGCTCCAGACAGATCTCCATCAGTCGTTTAGGAACTGGCATTTAGATGTTTCTCTGGCATCACATTTACTGTCGGCCTGTTTACTGGAGCAACTTTTAAAGATAAAACTTTGCTTTTAAATCCTGAACATTCGTCAGAGGGCCGAACAGGCAGACGGGTTTAGGATGAGCTCCAGCATCACGTTCTGATTAATGGACAGAGACAAGGAGGCTGGAGAATGCTGCTAAAAAGCTGCTGATGTTTAAAAAAACGAGTTCATAATGGACGTTCAAAGCAGCATGTGAAAGCTGTAAGTCCACAATCAGGTGAAACTGTAATTGGTCAATTCTCTGAAGGCCAGAGCTCAGGTTTCTGTAAGAGCTTTTATGTCCAACAGATCTGCAGCTGAGAGGCATCAGCTAAAAAAACATGAAGTGTTTTGGTTTAAACCAGAGAAAATAAAGAATCTGAGCAATAAAGAGTCAACACAGAATCATATGAGCAGGTATTTATGTACACTGGATTTCCATTTAAAGGATTATATTGGTAAAAATTAAAATCATCATCATTCTGAATCCCTGACCTGCCATTATTTTGTACTTTCGTGATGCTCCTGGTATCAGAGGTGAGCCTGTCGTCTGCAGGATTCTGTGTTCAGCGTTAAACCAGATGCTCATGAATAAAAGTCCATCTGGAAGCAACAAGCTGGAGGACAATGCATCAATGCATCATGATGAAGATGGCCGCCATTATTCGCTGTGAATTTCACTCATCAGCTCAACGAGAACATCAGCAGACGGAAGGAGGGAAAAGTTCAGACCTGCTGTCTCACATGTCCAGGAACAATTCTTGACTTTTACTGAATATTACAGACAGTATGTGCTGGGCAGTGAGTTAATATGTAGGAAAAGTACGGTGGCCCAGAAGTGTAAACCACAGCAAACTAAGCACATCTAATTCTGGTATTTTCTGTCTTTGTTCAGATAAGCAGACAGTCACAGCATCATGTTTTACCCAAACTGTGGAAAACAACCAAGCGGAGCTTCAAAGTGCGTCCCAATCGAAACATACAGCAGTAGCTACGCTCTTCTTCTTCTCTCTAAACTTCCTGGTTCATACCGCCACCTACTGTCCGTGAGTTTGTAGCAGTTTTAACTCGCGTCCAATAAATCCTTTGTGAGATGAAGCTAAATAAGTCAAGCTTTCAGTAACTGTTTCCATCATGGCAGCATTCATATTTTTGAAAAATGCTCTAAAACCAGAATAACTCTCAGTTCTAAAGCCAAAGTGGGATCATCCAACCGTTTCCCACTGGGACTCTCCCGTTTTGGTAATGTTGTGGTTTTTTACTTGAAGTTGTACTTTCTAAATGTTTTCCTCAGGTTTGCAGAAAACTCTTGAAACTTTGAAGTCTTTTTTCTCTCTCATTTTGTTCTCAGAGCCAACATTCAAACACATTTACTTGTTTTTTTCCTTCATGTTTGACATTATTAAAATAACTTGGAGTCCACACCTTCATGATCTGACTTGTTCCTTTCTGTGTGACTCACATTTCTGGTCTGTGAAACATAAATGTGAATATTTCCTAACTCTGATCTGAATTTGTTCTGAGCTTTTAGCTGCTGTGAGGGAAACATTTTGAAACGTTCAGCAGCAGATCAAACTCCAAGAGGAGCTGAAGGAACAGAAACGTGAAGCTGCAGAGGATCAGACCAGCTGCTGACAACACGGTGAACTCCGTCAGCTGTTCACGCTGACAGAAACGCCGCCGATGATGAATGGATGAAAGTGTCTGACTGCTGAGCTGCTGCTTCAGAGGAAACGTTTTCCTGACCTGACAGGATCTGCTCTGTGTTCCTCAGAGGAGAACGTTTTTATCAGACGGTGTCATCAATCTGGGCCGGAGGCTCAGCGTCACAAACACACAGGATTCAGCCGCTCTGCATTAAACAGCAGAGAAAATATGAGTCTCTTCCTTTTTATTATTAGTTTCCATAAATATTTCCACTCAGATCTCTTTAATCTGTGGCTTCCTGTATGAACCAGAGGATTATACAGCAGATATTTGCTGAGTGAGGAAAAAATGGATCTGAGAAGGAAATAAACTGTTTTGGAAACTGAAACTCAGGTACAGATTCAATAATTCAGACAGGATTCAGTACAAAATATGGAAACATGAAGCTGCTTTCTACCAGCTGGATTAATAAAGCAGATTAAAAAGAGGATATTTACAGAAACTCTGAAAACATTCAGGATTTCTGGTATTTTACAGGAATCTCCAGGTTCGACTCGTCACACATTCCTCCTCCGTTTGGGTCTGAATGTGGAGATAAACCGAACAGAACTGCATAGTTATTAAAATCATATTTATTTATCCATGTAGCCACAGACAGACAGCAGCTTTTATCGGAAGATGGCTCCTTTAGGTAAATTATTTTGTTTTAATGTTTTGAGAAATTTAAAAAAGGATCTAATCATCAGCAGAACCAAATGGGATTAAATGGGATTAAATGGGATTAAATCATTACTAGAATGAAAAACTGAATATTTACTGAATGCAACAAATTTTTACTGCCACAGAAAAAAGATCAGGATTATCGAGCTGCTGGGGCGACAAGATGAGAACGGTGCAATTCCCAAACATCAGGACAGCACTGACACACACACACACACACACACACACACACACACACACGCACACACTTATCTAGTGCCAAATCTCTACAAATGTCTCTGTCCACGTCACAAAAAAACCAATGTTTTTATCTTGACCTGCTCCTTTTTATTTTAATATCTTCCTTAAACAACATTTCTGCTGAATTGCTCCAAACCTTTAAAGCTGGAATCCTCTCTGTCAGAGATCATCGCTGAGCAGAACTAGAAACTGGGATGTTTCCAGCCTGATCCGTCTCCAGGCGCCGATGTGACAGATCCTCCTCTCCATATGGCGGCTGATTGTGCTCCATAATCTCGGCCTCGTTCTGTGCAGGACGTCTTCCTGTGAAACCTGCTCTGTTCAGGCTTCATGTCAGAAGATTCAGCTGCCGAAATGAAAACCAGAAAACATGAAACGGCTTCAGGATCCCGGCTCAGCTGCTGTTTCACTCGACTCCATTTTGTTTAATTCAGGTTGACTTACAGGAAGGAGAAACAAAGCCTCTCCTGAGGTTTTTATTTTTTTGGCAGTGGGGACGTTTTAAATAAAGACATGATGAAAATAGCTCTCATTTTTTATCATGTTTTTCACAGAAGTTTTTCTTGGGTCTGAGCGGTTCTACATGTCAGAACATCATCAGGAGGTTTCAGTAAATTTCAAGTTTCTGTAAAAACACTTATAATGCAGCAAAGTACAGATATTAGAAAATATAATTTGTACTTTTGAGGATTTTCAAAAGTACTTTAACCTCAGTAAACTTTAGACAGAGCAATTTTTACTTATTTGAGATTAGACAGTGGATATGATACTTTTACTCAATAACTAGAGGTGAGCTGTTTCAACAGATGTGTTAAAACATATTTTTGATTAAATTTGCCTCGGACCAGAACCTGATTCTCCTCCCAGTGGCTCCAATCAGAGACTATTGATGTGAAATGTAACACATTAACTCTAAAACAATAAGAGAAAGACTCAGAGCCGCTGGGATGCAGATGGGAAAGAGCAGATTATTGAGAGAGCAGTGAGGAATGTTGACTGGTTCTGATTCTGCTGCAGGAAACGAGTCGACGTTCGCTGAGGCTTTTCCTGCGGAGAAGCTTCAGGTTTTTATGTTCACAGCAGATTCATCTTCATCTTCATGTTCATCAGAAACCTGGTAATGAGCAGCGAGGTGAGGTCATCCCGGAAAATCTACTTCCTGGTTGTTGAGACATGAAGATGAAATCATGAGGAAAAATGAGGCTGATCATCAATAACAGAGTATTGATCCACAGAAGACTCATTAAATATTACAGTGATTACAGACACTAATAACTGATAATATTCTTCAGTGTGAAATTATTCAGTCACAAAAAGGTGAAATCTGTTCAGCCTGTATGTTTTATGTTCTCATGATTTTGTTGATTCGTTTGAGAAAATGCTTCTTGTCCTCATATTTGCTAATCAGATTATGTTTCATCACTTTGAACTGCCTTTTCTTACAGTAGATTTTCTTGGAAAAGACAGAAAAGCCTCAAAGGATAAAAGTCGTTCTGATCATATTTTTGCTCCTTACAGTGACAGATGTCTGAGTCTGGTTTCACTACCTGAGCTTTAAAAAACGCAGAGCTGGAAAACCTTTAGCATCTTTCCTGCCCTGGATGCTCTGAACCACTAATAAAGTGTTTATCCTCCATGACGCTCTGGAGGAAGGTCCAAAACGTTCTGGCTTTTTTTCTGAGACTCAAACTTCCTGATGCATGAAACCTTCTGATGTTTGGAGAAAAAGTCGTGATTCCTGAGACGTTACAGGGATTTAATGTCTGTTTTATCATGTTTCATTTCATGTTCCTCATTACATCAGGAGACTGCAATGAAATAATGAAATAACTGATTACTGTTGAAGCTGCAGGAGTTTCTGAATGCTGTTAGATTTTTCTCTGTTTTCCTCACAGCAGCAACAAAACAAAGTTTCTTTAACGACATGAAAGGTTTGTGAAACTGTTGCATGATTGCTGAAAACTAGTGTTAATGAATAAATTCTGATTCAAACATTTCAGATTTGAGCCTTCTGGGAGTTTTTTAAAGAAAGTGATGCAATCAAACCAAATCCGTCACGTTGGAGTAAACAGAAGGTTTTTAAAGGACAGACAGTCTTCTGGGAGTTTATGCAAAGTCTGAAGACTGAAAGCAAAAAGACAGAAACAAGCACAAACTTAAAGCAGCATCCATGAATTTAAAGTTATGTAGATTGTATAAAAAAATATTGTCAAAATCTTCATCTTATGTTTCTGCCTAGAGTCTGATTGGCAAGGATTTTTCTAATCTGCTCACTTGGAGAGCGTGCCGACATGGACAAAGGAATACAAAACCCATTTCAGTTTCAATTTCATCCAGATCAGCTCAGGTCACATTCTCTGCTTTCCTCACAGATAAGAAATGGAAAGGATTTACACGTGTTATTTAATATCCAACTGGAAGGACAAAGTCCAAGAAGCCTGCATTTCATTTCCTAATGTGAAGATCAGGAAGGTCAATGGCAAGAAAGATCCAATTTCAAAAGGTGGATAGTTGAATAGGAAGTTCATTTACTGGGAGAAACTTTAAATCAAAAGGAGACGAAGCTATGAATGAGTCCAGGAAGGAAAAACTCATCCTGACTCTGTTCTCCTGTTAGCTCAATTAAAAACGCTGACAGACACGAGAGCCATGACAGAAATCTGAGAGCGGAGCATCATGCGCTGAAGAGACGGTGGATTCATCACTGAGGTGTCTAGTCAGAGCCGACCCAGATGGCATCAGAGCTGTCTGAGGAAGACCTGCTTTTCTTCATCGGTTCGGACACCTGGAGGCTCTGAGAGTTATGAAAGAAATTCATCTTCAAAAGAATTTGGGTTGAAAACGTTCTGAGCTGCACAGACGTCACGTGCAAATGGGAGCATAAATGAGAGGAGTTCACTGACTTCTCAGACCTTTCATGTTTGAAATCCTGGTTTTTTTTCTTTGTGGGGAACGTGAACGCAGCGCAGCTCTTTTTTTTCTTTGTGGGGAACGTGAACGCAGCGCAGCTCTTTTTTTTCTTTGTGGGGAACGTGAACGCAGCGCAGCTCAACCTGCCGTCATTAACTCAACCCATTCAGGGCAGAAGGGAAGATTTACGGCGTTCTTCAGGGGCAAACTTTGAATATTTCAAAGAGCCAAGCACTTCATCACCCTCATGGTGACTGACTGGTGTGTGTGTGTGTGTGTGTGTGTGTGTGTGTGTGTGTGTGTGTGTGTGTGGGACCATATTTGCTGTCCGTTTTGGCTCCTCCTCTGACTTTAAACTCAGATTCCTGCCTTTGGCTTCCCTTCATATGCTGGAATATTAACTGCAGGCTGAAATCCAAAACTTAAAAATAAAAGATTAAAATATTTTTTTTTTCTTTCTCTCCACCAGGAAGAATCAGCAGAGACCAACCAGCTGCAGCTTCATTCTGTTACTTCTCTATTCAAACCAAAAGGCTGACCTGTATGGATGTTTACATCAACCTACTGTGAGGAATTATGATCCTCTGGAGAACTCTGGGTAAGAGTTTAAAACCCGCCGCGTAGCTCTGGTTGGCAGCTCCATGTGAACCGCAGGAATAAGTTGTAGTGAATTCAGAGGCGCGTTGTGGAGCGGTGAGAATGATTTATCTTTGTGAACCAACAATTATATGCGGCGTTTCCATCTCAACGCGCTGCCCAGCGTGTGGCTCTGTGTCTGTCTTCCCTGTAGAGTTCATGTCTGTGGTGCCGGTTGGCCGGAGCGTTTGTGGATAACGAGCAGCGCTAACCTGATCATGCAGGTTCAGCCCGGTGAGGAGCTTTAACGCTCTCCTCGGAGTCTCGCTTAACGCTGATTTTATATTACTTTACTATTATTTTGAAGCTTTTGTAAACGTTGTAAGTATAAGTTTGTTGGATACTTTAAACCTTTTCTATAGATACTGTTTTACAAACGAGATTGTTGGTAAATATCACATGTGGTATACACATCTCTAAAGTTTTCTGCAGTTTGTTGGTTTTGTGGCTGCATGAATCCCTCCATCAAACAAAAGCAGTTTCATTTACCTGCTTTGGTTTTAACAGTGTTCACATTGCAGACTCTGTTGGCAAAACAGACTAAGGATCGTAAACAAAGTCATCGAATATAAACCTGTAATGAAGACAGAAACGGCCCAGCTGCAGGGCTCAGCGCTGAGCTAACGGATGAGCTAATGGCTTTATAATACCTGCAACATTACGGCGGCACAAACTTTAATTAAACTCTGTCTTCCACTGAACGTTTCCTTCAGACAGTTCAGTCTCAGCCGCTCAGCTCAACAGACAGATCTACACTCTGATCCAAACTGCTAATGAAGGAAGACATCATAGATCTTGTTTCTCTACACAGGTCCTGGCAGAACCGTCCTCTGAATTTTATCGCCTGTCAGGATTTATAGCTTCTTTCACAACTGATTTGATCTGTTTGCTTTTAAAACTTCGACTTCACAACTCAAACCAGTTTGATTCATTTACTGCAAAACAGGAATTTATAAACCTTAAACTTCCCTTTTAAAGTATTAGTCACATTAGAATAAAACTCTTAACTCTGAAGGTTTTAACTAGGCCATATTTCTTCCAACTTAGAAATTTGCAGCTTTCATAATAATATGTGATCAAATCATTTGAGTAACTGGTCATCATCAGTGTGTCCGCCTCTATAAAACCAAAAGGTTTGTAGATCTGGAACAAATAGATGTTAATCAACTTAATGCCAAAGTTTGGAGTGGATCCAGAAAAGCTTCTGTTGGGTGAACCAAACTGGGAAGGATTATAAAAAAGACGTTTTCATCCTACAGAGAGGAAAACGATTCTCCAATAAAAACATTTCAGACAACTGAATTCAGTCTCTAGAAGTGAAAGTCTGAGCAGATTCAGCCCAACAGGAGAGAGAGTGATGCTCAGAGAAATGACTAATAATCCAACAGATCAGCTGGGTTTCATTTTACTGATCAACACAAAAAACTGAGTTTGACTCCAGTGAGACCAGGATTACACTGGAATGAATGGAACTGACTTTAATCTGCTTATGAACCATTTCTGTCTTTATAAATTGGATTATTATGCAATGTACCTTTAACTGAGTTTATTCAGAATCCGCTGTGTAGATAAACTAAACTAAATGAAACAGATTTCAGTCACTGAGTTAATCACTTTCTCCTCTTTGTACCAAAATCTTCCAGTTAACTGTGAGTCCATCTATCTGAAAACTAAAACTCGTTTCAAACTGAGTCACCATCAGAACAGCAGCAGATCTGCAACACGAAGCCTGAAAAGGAAAACATTCAGTTTAAAAGGTTCAGTCCAAGTCCAGATCTCAGCTGGTTGAAATGCTGAGGGATCTTAAGAGACGAGGAACTGATAACATCATTCAGAAAAGCCTGCAGAAAAAGTTAGTTTTCCAAACTATTTAGTCATGAAACACACTTAGTTCATCCTGAGGAGAGTAATGAGGATGTAATTACTTCTAATTCACCTTGAATCTTAGAAAGTCAATCCTCCAGATGCTTCGTTGGAATTGCTCTATTTATTCTAATTCTCTCCCTAACATTTATTTCCAGGATGGAAAAGAAAGACGTTGAGATGAGCGTCTTTAGGAAATCCAAGCTAACCGACGACGCTTCGTCATCAGTAGACGAGTGAGAGGAGAAAACGTTGGAAACACTTCAACTAACCAACGAGCCGCTTTCACAGAGGCAGGTTCAATGAAAAGACGCCTGATTTCATTCAGAAAACAAAAACCAGGTTTTCCAAGACCGAAGAGTTTGAAAGACTCTTCAGATCCGAGATGCCAGCAACACCGCCGACGATTTCACCATAAAATAAGCTCCAGTCTGTAGGTTTATTCACAGGTCGCAGAATGATAAGCTGTCAAATCTTATTTTCATTTTTGTGAAGCTTAAACATTTCAAAGGAAGGGATTTTGAAGTTTGAAGATTAGAACTGGTTGGCCAAAGGTTGTTAATCCCAACAGATTTACAGGATTCAGGAATGAGCTCCAGGTTTGACATTTCTTTGGTAGGTTTATGAAGGGCATTACTCCTTTACTCAAGTTCATGAAATAAAATCTTCTGTTTGCCTTTACTAAGCCCACGCTCTTTCATCATGGACAAACATGTAAGTGCTCATCTAATTCCCAGTATAAGTTGTCTGTTCGTTAAAATCACTGAAATCTTCAGTCAAATAGGATGACGTGGTTTATTTTAATAATCAAATCTCATCCCAGCCATTTTGAACTCACACAGAACGAGATGCCGTCTCTAGTGCATCTTTGTTTCACCAATCAGTTCCTTTAAAAATGTTGCTTGATTTTGCAAAAATGCAAATTTATCAATTAGCTCAGTAATCCTCAGTTTGTGGAGTACAGGAAGACTGTCAGCACATTTATTGTGTAGCTAAATTTTCCTTTAGCGTTTTAGCACTTTTGTTAACTTAGAAAATGTTTTGCTCACTTAGTTTCCCCTAAATGTATATTTCTGGATACATTTTAAAGCTTTAATTTGTTGGGCTGTTTTGAAAACTTCCAGCTGAGAGAATTTGAAATTTATGTTAAAGTTTTTGACTGTTACAAATTCTTCCAGTAGTTTGACGTTTATATCCATGCTCTTATTTTGAAGTGGTCGAAATCTGAAGTTCTGTTTCCTGTCTCTGTCTGTTTCTCTGTTTCCCCAATAACTATTTTAAACAAGAAACGTACAGCAACAAACAAGATATCAATATAAATACAATATCTAGAGGGATGACAGAAAATGTAAATTATGATGTCAGAATTAAATGGGTGCTTAAACATTTTAATCTTTAAGGACAGAAATAATTTGGACAGAAGTTAGCGCAAGCTAGCATTAGCTTCAGTTACCCGTCCCATTGGTGTAGCGCTTTAGTGTTAGCAGAGCTAATGTTTATGAGTTAGGGTTGCTAACTACTGATTATATTTGGTGATATTTTGTGTTTATGGATTTGTATTGTGGTTGACGAGAAAAGCTAGAAGAGTCTGAATGAAGACACGAGTTCAGATGGTTGTAGCCGCCTGACCGTTAGCCAAAATTACAGCAAACAGGAAACATTCCTGACTTCTTCCTAAACAAATTATCTAAAGTTTACCAAAGTTTTCTGTTTATTGTGTTTTTCCTAAAAAGAACAATGTTTATTTCTCTGCAAACAACTTAAGTCAGTTCAGGTATCTGCCTGATGTTTTTAAAAAATGCATGAATACGTTTTTCTGTGCTTTTTCACCGTTTTATTGGATTATTAAGCAATAATTCTCCTTCACTGGACTCTTGACTTCTGGATTTTATTAAAATATGAAAGCAAATTAAAACCCACTCCCTCGGCGGTGAATAAAGAAGCCTGCAGCCTTCTCAGTAACCGTCTGTTTTTCATCACAGTAATGAATAATTTAAAAAATGAATAAACAAACTAATTAGAATTGATTTGTTTCTCTTAAAGAGCTGGAAGGTGACAGCAGCATTTAGAGTCTACCTTTAATAAGACCGAGGGGCCGCGCTGAGCAGCCATCTGTCAGGAATATTAATGCAGGCGGCAGAATGCTGCTGGAATATTTGTTTAGTCATGAAAAGCTCTCCCACTGAGTGAGGACCAAACTGCTGAGTCGCCGCTCTGAAACCCAGGAACAATTTGCTGCTTTAAGTTCTGATTGTAGGTGTTGGCGCCGTGGGCAGCCGCATCTCTGTGGCTCCCACAATCCTTCACAGCGCCGCCGCAGACCTGCTGCTCAGCTACACACACAAACACACACATATTGGCCCCCTGCTGTGAAATGGGCTCCATGCTGCGCTCTCCTGAGGGACCAGAGCGTTAGTTTAGACCGACACTCAGCCTCTTTTCTTCCTGCATCAGTACTTCACCAAAGTAACAGAGTTGTAGGATATTAAAAATCTGGTTGTTTTACTATTGTATTGTAATTTTCAGATTTCCAGAAATAATACATGAGACTTTAGAGCTAAAATTTAGTCTAATTCTGTTAATTCATTTTATTTTGTACCAATGCATTTCAGATTATTATGTCAACTTTTTCTGAATTAACTCAAAATACAGCAAAGACTGAGAGATCAGTTGAACATGAAGCTGAAGAATGAATAGCTGGAAATTCTTTAGTTTTCAAGTCAAACTGCATTAAACTTTAAAATTATTGGAGCAACAAGTTCAGTTTTTTCATTCTGTAGACATTAAAACTGTGGGGAAATCATAACATCTGATTGAGAACCTGGAAACCTGAGTTTTATTCTCTTCTTGTCTTTTTAGCTCCTGGTTGAACTGAGGACTAAATTCTGGGTGAAGGTTTCATATTTTCAGGCGGATCAGAAAATATTTTGTCTTCTGTGTCCTGAGATGAACATTCAGCCCAGATAACACGTTCATCCTTTATTTCATCCATTAATCTAAAGTCACATCGATCCCAGAAACCCTCTGAGTGTCAGAGTGAAGTGATGCTGACGGTCTGGAGCCTTTTGGACTCAGATCCGTCCGTCTCTCTTTTCTTCCCTCCTCGTCTTCGTGTTTAAGGTCAACTCAGGCTGACATGAGGAGCGAAGGTTTCTCTGAGCCACGCGTTTCCATTTCAGAGGAAAATGAAGCTTCAGCGTCACATCAGTCACTCAGAGACAGATGGAGCTGCTGCAGCCGCCATGGAGGGCCCGGTCCGGTCAGAGTCCGGTCCGGTCAGAGTCCGGTCTGGTCCGGTCAGAGTCCAGTCCGGTCAGAGTCCGGTCCGGTCAGAGTCCGGTCCGGTCAGGGTCCGGTCCAGTCAGAGACCAGACCATTCAGGGTCCAGTCCGGTCAGAGTCTGGTCCGGTCAGAGTCCAGTCCGATCAGAGTCCAGTCCAGTCAGGGTCCGGTCCAGTCAGAGACCAGACCATTCAGGGTCCGGTCCAGTCAGAGACCAGACCATTCAGGGTCCAGTCCGGTCAGAGTCCGGTCCGGTCCGGTCAGAGTCCGGTCCAGTCAGAGTCCGGTCCAGTCAGAGACCAGACCATTCAGGGTCCGGTCCAGTCAGAGACCAGACCATTCAGGGTCCAGTCCGGTCAGAGTCTGGTCCGGTCAGAGTCCAGTCCGATCAGAGTCCGGTCCGGTCAGAGTCCGGTCCAGTCAGGGTCCAGTCCGGTCAGAGTCCGGTCCGGTCAGAGTCCGGTCCGATCAGAGTCCGGTCCGGTCAGAGTCCGGTCCGGTCAGAGTCCGGTCCATTCAGGGTCCGGTCCATTCAGGGTCCAGTCTGGTCAGAGTCCGGTCCGGTCCGGTCAGAGTCCGGTCCAGTCAGAGTCCGGTCTGATCAGAGACCGGTCCATTCAGGGTCCAGTCTGGTCAGAGTCCAGTCCGGTCCGGTCCAGTCAGAGTCCGGTCCATTCAGGGTCCGGTCCATTCAGGGTCCAGTCTGGTCAGAGTCCAGTCCGGTCCGGTCCAGTCAGAGTCCGGTCCAGTCAGGGTCCAGTCCGATCAGAGACCAGTCAACTCAGGGTCCAGTTTTTCTATTTTATGTCCTTTCTGTGTAAAAAATAAAGTGTTTGCTAAAAATGTGGCATAATTTTAGCCACAGACAGTTTGGAGAAACTGAAGCATAAGTTCTAACCTCAGCAGAAACCTGTTCGTCCATCTGAGACCAAATCTCAGTGTTTTTATCATCAAGTTTAATCTAATCCAGGTTTTCACTGTTTCTGGTTGTTTCACCTGCAGCAGAATCACATCAGTAACGCGGCTGCTGCAGGTTTTCTTCAACAACAAACAAAACATCTGTACAGCAATTAATCTAAAAACTAAAGTCTGAATAAATCCAGTGATAATCCTGACTAATCCATGGCAACATATTCTAATTATGTGACTTCTGATCGGCTCTGCTGCTCATAAAGCAGAAAAACTTTGAGTGAAGAGCCAGACATGGTGGAAACAGAAAGTTACAAGGACAGCAGTTCATCCCCTCAGGAATCAACCAGCTTCCACCAGACGTGCAGCTTACAGAACCACTGGTACCGAAACCAGCCCTCCTGCCTCCCCAGATAAAAACAACATGTTTTTTAATTATTTTAACGTCTGGCCTCATTATTTCAAACAGATTTTGACGTTGTGGCTGTTTGTAAGCGTGATGTGGATTTTAGCTCAGGCTGCAGTCACAACACATCAGATTCAACAACGAGCCTTGAAATATTTATCTGGCAGCACTAAGACTCTGAAGGACAAACTGTGAGGTTAAATCAGTCCAACGAGGGCTCAGCGGGTCGGCAGCCAGGTTCTGGTCCGAACTGATCCGAGTGCATCTGAGGGGAAGGAAACCCCCAGAGGGAACCAGAACATCCACAGCGTCTCAGACGGAGGACGGCTCCATGCCGAGTTCCTCTGGGTTCTGTGGATCACTCCAGACATTGGAATATTCTGCAGGAACTTCTGCTGGGCTTCTGAGACCGGTTCCGACCCAACTTTAATTCTTCAGCTAAATTTTACACAGAAATGAATGAAACAGTTCACTTTGTTTAGGATGCTGCAACAAGAAGACCTGCTTTTATTTTGAAGGTCAGATATTTTAACACTTTGATGTACTGGACGCATCAGATGTCAACACTGAGTTAACATCCATTATTTCATAAACAACAAACTGTATTATTTGTATTTAGGATTAGCGCTGCTCCTCTGAGACGTGGATGTAAAATGATTTCTCATGCATTTATTATTTTTTATTTTACATTATTACTCTGATAAAAATAACACGACTGTTGGACGTTTTCTCTCCTTCATGAAGCTGTAAAGTGAAGAAATATCAGCTGTCAGTTCTGTGAACGTTTCTGGGTTCAGTTTCTCAGATTTAAACTGAAATAAATCCATTTTATCAGCAGCGACATAAAACTCCAAACCAGGTTCAGTAAAGTCAGCTGATCGTCCTGAGATTATTAATCTGCTGAATCATCCAGTCCTGATCAGGACGAAGCATCGTCAGGTCTGAAGCAGAAAACGTTTTTCTGTTTCCTGGTTGTTTAAAAATGATCAGCAGATAAAACTGATCGATCCGACCAGCAGGAGAAACTTTACAACTGTGATTATCTGCAGTACATTATTCCTCCGATTTAAACATTTTTACTCTGAGCTGATTTAAAACTCAATTATTTTCTCAAACTTTTATTGCAGATCCTCTGATCATGTCTGAGATTCTCAGTTTTATCGTTACCTGCTTTAGGAAAAGCATGAAGAGGTGAAGGAGTTTCCTACAGGTTTCAGTCAAATCCTTTTCCTCATCTCTGAAATAAACATTTATGTGATGGATTTCTGTGTGAGATAAATGAAAAGGTTGTGGAAGGGAAACTAATTTTAAACGCCCAGATGGAAACGTGATTCGATCCACGGAAGGAAAGAGGAGCAAAGATTGCTGTAATTTCCATGAGAGACGAGTCCAAACAAGCTGAGACGTTTCCATGCCGACGGACAGACAGCATCGCTGCTGCAGGTGAACATCAGGACCTCGCAGGTTGTTAGAGCAGAAAAACATACAAATTGCAGGTTTCTGGATGTTGAACTCAGTTATTGGCCAAATATATAATTTCTGCTGCAAAATCTGCTTTCAGTTCGTTTCTTTCAGGAGAATTTTACAACCTGAAAAATATTTTCAAACATCAGCAGAAAAGTTTCAGATGTGTGGAAATTATATATCAATCTGCTGCATATATAATTTACAATAATAAAACCAGCAGAGATGGTTTCCTCAACAATTATTTTAGCTCATATTATCCCTGCTGGGGGGATTTTAACAACCACATTGTAACATTTTAATATTCTTTAAATACATCTACATACAGTTCGTTCTTTTGTTGTAGAAAAACAGGCATAAATTAATAAAAGTGTTAAGAATTACAGCAGGAAGTGGAGGAAAATGATGCAGAGGTGAGAAATATTAATGAAATAATGTCAGTCAGTCTGAACAATAAATCTATTCATCATCTGAAGACAGATTTTAGATTTCATTGTGTTCAGAAACAGAAAACTTTCAGGATTTCTGCTCATTCTGAGTCACTTTTTAATGTGTTTGCTGACAGGTTGAAATGTAGAAATGTTATTTTTTCCTGACTCAATTATCAGCTCGTCTGAACACAAACAAGAAAACCTCCTTCAAATAAATCACAGCTACACGTCAGGACATTAGAATATTGTGAAAAAATATTGTTCAGAGAGAGAAAATAATGTATAATCCATATTCACGACTCAAAGTGAAATAGTTCTCATTTCTTGATGATTAAGGCTCAAAGAAAATAAAAAAAACCCAAATTTAGTATCTAATCGTGTAAAAATGGTAAATGCTCTGTTCACAGAAAGTTAAGTGGAAGGAGAAAGTGTCTTAGGAAAAGGAACAGGGGAAACATCTCTTCAAGTCCAGAGTGAATTCATGGACTTTATGGATTTTTCCTGTCAAATTTACCAGTTTTATATTTATTACTGTAAATGAAAACGTTTATTTTCCCAGCAGGCCGTCCTCCTCTGAGCTGCTGAGCGTGACCTTCATCGACCTCTGCGGCCATGATTACATTCATATTCGATAAACTGGATTATTATTGAAAAGTTCATTTCAATAGCTGAATGTCTGGAAACAGTGATGAGTTATTCATTGTTCTTTTTACTCGCTAAATTAAATCTGTTAGGATGATTTTCTTCTCACAGCCGTAAAACCAATTAGACGTTAAATAATCCAGAAATGTTTGCTAAATGAAAAATATATCAGAGCCGTTTTAATCTGACAAATGAACCTCATAAGAAGATATATTCTAATTTGAAATTAACTTTTTCTTGTAGGAAAAACACTTTTCTGAGTTTCTCTCTGCAGGAACTTTTTCTACTAGATTTAATCTGCAACTTTCTCACTTCTAAATGTTTTCCTTAATCACATTTATTATGTATTAATGCTGTTTTTCAGTTCGTAGAGTTAAACAAGGTGGAAATGTTCTTTCTGCTCAGGTGTTGGTCTTTATGTTTGGATGCGTGTTGTCGGGTCAGAACCTCTGGATGACCGACTGCAGCTGCAGAAACATGAAGCTCATAATTATATTAAAGCTCCTGTGATGTTTGAAGCTTGTTTAAAATAACATGAGTGGCTCTGATGCAGCGCCGTCCATGAAATGTGATGAAACGCGTCAGCAGCAGAACCCTGGACCATCTGAGAGAGAGAGAGAGAGAGAGAGAGAGAGAG
>NW_006800155.1:630438-659196 GCF_000485575.1 Poecilia formosa
GTGTGTGTGTGTGTGTGTGTGTGTGTGTGTGTGTGTGTGTGAAGATGCACCAGAGTGAAACTGGAGTTTCTTCCAGGATCACACAGAAGATGTTGGAGGGTTTCAGGCTGCAGGGATTTATGAGGCTCATCACGTTATGTCAGAGGTTTCCTTATTGGAGAAACGTTGAACTCAACCGAGGAAATCTGAGCCTCAACCAGGAGAACGAAGGGTTAAATACTGAAGGAAAGGAACAGAGAAAAATAATAAAAAAAGAGGCTAGAAAAGCTTTCTGTCATGTTTACAGGTTAAATGTATTTTTCTAGTCACATAGTGAAGTTTTATATCAGTCCGTTAACTATGTTACCTTCAGTTGTTATGAAAATGCTGCACATATCAAATATGACTTAAGATAAATTTTACTTTATCTGACACCTTTACATTAACCTCTGTCTCTTTAAGGGTTCGTTCCCACCAGCCCAGTTTAGTCCACTTTCATCCAACTCCAGTCCGTCTGTCTGGAAAGTCCGGTTCGTTTTGTGAGACGTGAACGAAGAATCAACTCTGATCTGGACCAAAACCAAACTCTGGTCCTCCAACCCGCAGTCTGGGTTCGGTTGAAGTGAACTCAAATGGTTTGAATGCATTTGTGACCAGAGACCGCTCCAAAAGCAGGAAGAGGACCACAGCGCAGGGCATTCTGGGTAAATCCAATCAAAACAAACATGTTAGCCTAGCGCTAGCATGAGAAATGTCTCATGTTTTTTACGCAAAGACTAAAGAGAAATCCTCCAACCGCTAAAATCTGATGCCTCTGTTTTAGTTCCCATTTGGTGAAGGAGGAAGTTGCGCTCAGTTTCTTCGTCAAATGTTTTTTGTGTCATTTCCTTCAGTGGTTCTTGGTGCAGCGCCCCCACAGGCCAGGAGGGGAACAGGTTGGTTTGACTAAGAGAAAGAAAACCACAGCAGTTGGAGGTGGAGCAGATGATGGAACCGAGCCTACCGGACTATCAGATGGAAAACAGCCTAAATGAAATCTTTGCTCTAAACCCCATAAACCCAAACACCCTAAATGAGCGTTTAGGTGGTTGATTAGAAATGGACCAGGACCCAAAAGAACAGCAGCATGGATTCAACCGGCTGACGTTATCTCCTTCAGTTAAATACAAGAATGTTTCTGTAATCTTTACTTCCTGTTTTACTTTGAAACTCAGCTCAGCCTGTAATGTGAATCTGGTGTCTAAATATGTTACTGTAAATTATACAGTTTTTATTATAATTTTCCTCTGAAATGTGACAGATCATTTCTTCGTTCTACATGTTAAAACAAACTCCAAACTCTTTCAGTTCATGTTTGTTTCCTGTGTTATTGTTCCAGTTTTGCTGATCTGGTTTCCAGCCTGGATTAATGGATTAATTAATGTTCTGGTGTTTCCTGTTCATCTCTCTGGTTCCTGTTTCATCATCTTGCAGCTTCTGGGATTAAAATGATTCATAGAAGAAAAGTTTAGATGCAGATTCCCATCGCATGATGCAAACGTGTGACCTATTTACAGTCACATTACGGCGTTGTAAGCTCTGTAGGCGTCTCATTATTTTGCTCTGATATGGATTCAGATTACATCTCATGCACGGCTGCAGGCCAGAACCCGGTCAGAACTGAAACACTGAAGACGAACAGGCAGAAACATTTCAGCTGACTCAGTCAAACAGGACTGAACTGGAAGCAGAGCAGCTTGAACTTTATAGATGCAGTGAAAGTGATTCAGAGTTGAAGTGGATTCATATAAATCAGTTCAGTTTCCTCTCTGCTCTTCCTCAGGCTGACGCTCCTCCTCCTCCGTCCTGCAGCTGAGCTGATCCTGGTCACAGCTGGAGAAACGGGATTCACTGGAAAGAAACAAATCAGTCATCTTTACATCCATCTGCCTTACATCTCCACTGTGAAAAACACTGAATTTCTTCTGAGTTTCTTCAAAAACAGCAGAATTCACTGGCCTTGGATTTAAAGCCGCGCCACACGGGACCTCTTCAGATTATCTGTCTTTGTTTTCCTCTGGTTGGAAATGTAGCAGTCTACTGCGCTGTTATAAACCGTATTGATTTTTTTACTGCAGAAAGGATGAAATGAAAATAACAGAAACTCTATTCATATGAAGTTCTGATGACCACAATCAGTCCCAGTGATGCATTTCTTTATTCTGCTGTTATTGTCCAAACTTAAGCAATATTCACAGAACAGAATCAGATTTATTGGCCAACATTGTGCAGCTTTCAGCTTCACAGACTCACAGCATGAAGTAATGACCGCAATAAAAGATAAAGAAACTATGTACAAAAATATACATCTGCAGATGATACTTTTACTGTTTTTAATAAAGGAAATGTTGTTTTGTGACTCAGATGACTCCTCTGGCTGAAGGTTTTCCATCAGGATCTTTGGTGGACGGTTTTAGACTCTAAACAGTTTGTGTCCAGGATGTGTGGGGTCTGCAGAGACGCTCATGAAGCTAGTGACGTTTTCTTTTCTGAACAGTGCTGATGTGACCCACAGGAAACAGTTCAGGATGATGAGAGGAGCAGAGTTTGTCCAGAAGTCCATCATCACCTCCAGGGTCAGAGCAGCTTCCAATTATTCAGAATAAATCTGATTGGTCGCCTGTCAGCTGGAGCTAATCCAGGTTTCTGGATCCTAATCTGTGCTGACTGTGGTCAGGTGATGTCATCACTGGGCCATTGCTGACATGTTTGAGAAGGTGTGAGTTGATTTATGTCAGTGATATAAAAGAAGGAAGGATTAGGCTGCCTGGATAAATCTGGTCTTAATCCAATCAGACGTTGACAGATTTTTAATCAAAGTGTCCCTGTTAAAGCCCTCGTTAGTTCCTGATGCTGCTCAGATTTTTTCAGATTTCTTTCAGGAACAAACCTTCGTACTTTAGCCGTCCCTTCCCGTCGTCTGTCAGGTTTTTATGACCTTTTTTCTGAGAGCAGAGCCACAGAGGGGCAGTGTCCTGCTTTAATTAGGTTCATTTAACCCCGTCATCAGTTTGGACCAAAGTTTTAAAGTTGAGGTTTTCCTGAGGAAGAAGTTTTCTCTGAAAGCTGTTCATCAGCGGCTGAGAGATGGATGAGGCCATAAAATAAAAACCAACGGCTTCTCCAGATACTCAGTGACCTTTTCTCTTCACGGCTTTGGTAATTGGACAGAACCGCTTGGTCTGCTGCCAGACCCAGAAACAGGGGGACTGTTCTCTCAAGCCACTTTCACTTCGTGTTTGTGGGATGAAGTTTGCTCATTTATGCTTTTCTTTCTGGAGGTCGCCTGTTAGAGGCATCACCTCCCAACCTCCAGCTCCTGTTTTCAGTTTCTTTGTCTGATTCGTGCAACGCCGCATTATGCTGCTGAGTTTCTCTCAGCTCTGTTGGGTAAATCTGTGTTTTACGATGCACTACAGAAACTTCATGATTGGACAAAAACCATTTGAGGTTATTTCTTGAAGTGTGATCTAAAACTTCCTGCCTCATCAGGTTATGGATGTGAAGTAAAAGTGTCTAGAGAATCAGTTTCTTCCACCAAACTGCTGCCAAAGGTCATCAGGGTCACGAAGGTAGATCTGCACAAAGCTGATGAGCTGGAAGGCCGTCAGCAGAAAGGTGCACAATTAATTAACTTAATGATCTAGGAAGACTGCAGCACATGGCATTTATTAAGATGATTGCTGTCTTGTTGCCAGTTGGTCCTCAACCTGTGGTAAATCTAAACCCTCGGTCCTTTTCTCTGCGTTTCCTCCAGTCATCCCTACATTTCTGGAGAACACCGTTGACTCGTCTGATGAGGCCTCAGCCTGACTCTGAGGCCTCATCAGGAACACAGGCTGGTGAAAATAAACCCTTGTTCTTCGCTTTGCTTCATCCAGAGGTCTGAAGAACTGACTGTTTGCTGGAGGCCTGGATTCTGTTGAAGTTTGAAATGATTGGATCTGATTTTACCCGACATTTTGCCAGCAATAAAATGTCTTAAACGTTCCTCTTGCTCTGTCTTTTGAAGAATGACCAACATGAACTGAACAACTTTGTTCACTTTCTCTGCTGCCGTCATCAAACTACAAAACAGCAGAAAACTTCAACACCTGGTTCCAAACTCCTTCTGGATCACTTTTACATGCTTCAGAAATCTTCTGGTCCTATTATCCTGACAACATAAAGTGGTGGATTAAAGTGTCTTTGGTTTCAGCTACACTTTGAGTGTCTTTTGGTCTTTAGATGCAGCCGAAGCTTCCTGTCAGGGTTTCTGAAATCCCTACAGCAGAAGTTTTAATTAGAAATGGCGGAGCTGCAGTTTCTGCCAGATGTGCACATCTGTTCACTTTGGCATTTCTATTGAATGTTGGAATTAAAACTGACATTTACATGTCATTTAAGAAATGTTAGTGATTACTCTTCTGCGTAATTAAGCAAAGTATTAGTCGACTGATGTGTTGATCTCTGAAGGAGAACTGGGCTGTAATGAGGCTCAGAGTCAGACTAGCTGAACTGGATAACAGCTGCAGGCGTCGTTTCAGCTATTAAATCAAACCCTCTTCAGCTTTTCAAGCTCTAATTTTAAGTTAAGCAGTCTAAGCCACATTTGACTCACAGTTACAAACATACTAATTATTTTTTTTTACCCTGAGAAGTGCTGCTGTCCAAACGCAGCATCATGACAGGAGTATTAATTACCAATCTTTCCTCGCTGCTGCTTTTCTTTTTGCCAGGAATCACTCTGCTCTGCTAGCACAGTATTAACAGGAATCACATTGTTACGCATCATATGGATGTTTTAAAGTTTTGGTGACCCTCAGTACCCAGACGGAGTCACTGGATGTTCAGTTACTGGCCTTCATGGCTGAGCAAAACTTTCATCTACACTTTTCAGTTCAGTTCATGCATTTATTTTATATGGCATAAATTTATAAATTGAGGCTTTGCAGACGTCTGCAGGGAGAGACGTGACTCAGGCAGACATCATTGTCTCTGCTTACATCTTACAAATTAATCACCAACAACATGAGCATCTGATCTGTCAGATCTGCTTTTCCTGAGTTGGTTTATGATGTGAAATCAGTTACAAATATCTCAGGTCGTCTTCACCTGAAACTACCACCTGAGCGTCCATCGCTGCAGAAATCATAAAATATTTAACAGGATTTTCAAATCATTACTGGGTTTCATTTTATTTTAACCCCCTTGGAGAGCATCGGTCTTCAACCTGCGGCCCCGGAGCCAGAAGTGGCTCTTTGGACCTTCCACAGTGGCTCTTCATAACTTTAAAACATCTGAGGGTTTTAACAGTTTATTGCTACAATATTTGCATTAAATTTCCACACTAAGAGTAATACACTTTTAGATCTGCATAATTAAATCTACATTTTCATTTTTAGGTCTGACAAAAAAAAAAAAAGATCCATCCTCTTTTGGCAAAATTGTGTTTATTTTAAACTGTACAAGAAAAAAAAAGGCCAATATTTAAAAACGACTAAATTTTACCTTTAGTTGATATACATCTTAAATTATATGTTGTCATTTTTAAGAAAGCTGTGTGACATTTGCAGCTTTAAATGAGTTTTATTCTGAAAAATGTCTCCCCGTACCCATGACCTTTGACATCTGACGAGGTCGCCTGATAGCCATGGCACCGGGTCTACGTCTCACTCTTTGTTTTTCTGCATATTGTAGGAAATTACAAAGGCGGTTATTAAATTAAATCTGAGTCTAACGAGGCATAAACAGATTCTGTCCGATTATAATCCGCCTGGCTCCAGTTTGGTTCAAACTGCCCTCTGTGAGCCGCCGAGTCGCCATGGACACATTCATTACTCCGAATCTGCATGATTATTCATCTGCGTGTCCAGAACAGCTTGTTTCTTCTTCTGAGGTTTGCTGGAATGCCAGATGGTCAGTCCGCCGCCTGTCTGATCCCAGATCTGCTGTTTTTTTTGCAGCTCAGTTCAGCAGCTGACGGCTTCAGTTGTTTTTTTTTTTTTCCTGACCGGTAAAAGATCAGCTGGTCTCTGCTGAGTTCACACTGAGGTTGTTTCAGCCGATAAACGGCTGCTAACGCGCCTGCAGGTTTTCACCAAAACATTTTGGGTTTTTACAAGAAGTGAGGAGGAAGTGAAGTCACCCAGAGGGAAAAACCTGCTCAAGGTGAAACACATGGTGGTGCTTTAACAGGAATCCATGTAAATGTTTAAGCAGACAACAAAGCCGCAGCTGTTAGACTTTCTGCTGCTGCACATTAGCTGAACGGGGCAGACACTAATTGGTCCGTGCTGTCGTGTTAATTGGCACCTGGATAATTGGATTTAATCACTCTGCATCTGTAAAATTACTGTTTTGCATTTATCCCATCACAAGACGTCGTCTGAGGAATCAGCTCATTGTTTGTGGTTTTCTGTGGTAATTATGTTCAGAAGTCAAGTATCCGTCGCTCCTTGTTCTCTGTCCTTCATTCAGCAGAAAAGATTCAGATCTTCTCCAGTTTCATCTGTTGGTCGTCAATAAAAACAGGAAACCGACTCAGTGCAGTTTATTAATGAATCATCAGACTGAAACAATATTGATCTCAAGGTGGTTTACAAATAAAACTGGTTCTTTTTTTCATGTCTTTCCCCCAAGAGACTTTAATTGTTCCCATTTGTTCGGTTGCATTAGTGGAAGTGATTTATTTTATTTGGTCGTTTGTCTCCAGGGTTTGGCTGCAGGTGTGGAGCTCAGAGCTGTGGCTCATTATCGTCTCCCCAACAGAAGGCAGGTAGCTGCATAGTTAAAGTTCAGGCTTTAGAAGTCCTAATGTCTCTATGAAGGCCTGATGGATCAGAGTTCATCATTTCCGAACTGGAGACTCTGACTTCACATTTCTCTGGTTGATACGTTTCTAACACCAGAGCTTTTTCTGTTTGGATCATTTTATAACAATTTTCACTGGAAAATTGTGAAAATTAGAAAATTGTGAAAATTAGAAAATTGTGAAAATTGTTTTACATTTATCCCATCACAAGACGTCGTCTGAGGAATCAGCTCGTTGTTTGTGGTTTTCTGTGGTATGTTCAGAAGTCAATATTCTGACTTCTGAATAGTCAGTTAGTTTTTTTTAGTGAAAACTAAAAGTTGTCACTAAAAGCTCATGAAAACTTTTAGTGACAAAAGTTTTCATGAACATAATTTTTTAATGAACGATATTAAAACAGGCTGATAATGTCCAATGGATTTTCACATAGATAAAAAAATAAACATTCTTTAATAATTTTGTCTCTTTAAGCTGTCGATCTTCAACAACCTGATGGTTCCTGTGATTTTTGTTACATATTTATGTTTCACAAATATTTAATTTCCCTTTATAAATGTTAAAGTATTTCTAAATTTGAACTGAACCATCTTCACTCTGTAACTGTTCTCTGGGTTCTACCCGGCAACCCAAAACTGGAGGGAATCACCATAGCAACCAGTGACTCAGCACTTTTCCAGCCTCTGGTTGTCACTAAAAGGATTCTTCTGTTTGTTCTCTATTAAGTTTTAATATTTTGTTGGCTTTGTTTTTTTCCGGCAGATTGAAGAAACCTTCTCAGCTTTCCTTGTGCTGGAACTCAGACAGATTCTATTTCTGTCTGCTTTTAACGGTCATAAACTGACCAATGATACATGAATTATTGAAAGTTGTAGAAAAACAGGAAACGGATGCTTCTTTGGAAAAAAAGTAGCAAAAGGAAACAGAGAGAGAGAGAGAGAGAGAGCTCATATCAGATGATCTGTTTACTGAGGGTTTTAGTGAATCTAATCTCACGGTTTCTCAAGCATATCTTAGTGACTTTTACTGAGTAAATCTGTCTCCCAAACTCAAATGTAATGCTTGTTTGGCTCCAAACTGCTGAAATATACCTTCCACGTAAACAATGTTTAAAAGGTTGTTGTGATAAGATGTTTAATGTGTTTCCTTGGTGATTTGCAGAGCCTGGATGTGAGCCATGGTTAGTATTTCAGACTCAGGACTCAGGACATGTTTGTGTCCTCGGCATGGGAAGGTTCTGCAGGCGGTTCTGATCCAGACAGGCAGAGTGTGAAGCTGAGCCTCTCCAGGAGAAGCTTTAAGACACATGTGTCAAACTCAAGGCCCGTGGGCCACATGTGGCCCGCCATGTCATTTTATGTGCCCCCTCTCCCCCCAGCATTTTATAGGCCAATGATTGACTTAAAATAAGTTTTGAGCACAAATTGACTACCATCTACATTTCAACCAAAGGTTTGTAATGCGCTTCCTAACCAGACGCTCCAAAGCGTCCGGTCCATAACTCTTCAACTCGCTGTCAGCTCCGGGTCAGAAAGACGCATTTAGTTCAGAGACCATGAGATGATAGTCAGAAAGGATTTTTTTTAATTAATTGGTTTCAGTTGCCTCTGAGACTAAATCTTTGCGTAAAGTCTATAATGTCTGCCCATGTGACTTGTTTTTATTATTTGTTTTCTTACCTTTAAACACTGATTTAAATATTGTAATTTTTAAACTGAGCAGTAATTTTACATCCATGGAAACTCAAATGTAATATTTAAAACTTCAATACATAAAATCAGTTATTTAACAATATGAGGTGTTTCATTTATTTTTAACATTATATTTTCATACATTTATGCTAGAGGTGCCCAAGTCTAGTTTTCCAGAGCTACCATCTGCAGCTTTAGATGGTTCCTTCTCTAACACACCTGGACCATTGACTCATTATAAGCCTCTACAGAACTGAATGAGGGAAGTCAGCCTTTTGTCTGGGGTGTTTTAGCAGGGATGCCCTCCTGATCTGTACCGTCAATGTGGCCCGTTGAGGGGGGCCAATATGCTGAAGTGGCCCTCGGTGAAACTGAGTTTGACACCCCTGGTCTAAGACATTTACTGCTACTTCAGAGGCTAACACGCTAACAGGTCAGACTGATGTAGCCGATCAGTCGGCTGATTTAGCTGCCACTAATCTGGGTTTAACTCGTCAGACTGAAATCAGATTTCATCAGTAACTCTTGAATTGTTGCAGACCTGCAGCCAGCGAACAGGATGAGTGTTGGAGCTGATAAAGCAGGAATGAGAAGGATAAGCACCAAAACCGGCTCAGTTCTGATTAAACTGATCCCTGGCACATGCTTTTCACTCATCTGCTTTATTTTTAGCTTCTTGGCAAAGTTGCTGCTCAGAGATGATGAAGTTAGCAGGAATAAATAAATATGTGAAGCTTTAATGGAAACAGCGTTGGACTGAAAGCCAAAGCGATCGATACGTGTCTAAGGTTCAGTGACTGATGATGAGAGGAAAAATGCTGAAGATTGTTGAGTTTAAATGACTTTTCTGCTTTTGGCTGAGTCAAACTCACGTTTCATTAGAGACTCCTCAGTGAAAGTTTGTTTTATGATCCGTTGTACGGAGCTGGCCGTCAGTCTGATGCTCTGGAGCTTTTTACTTTGCTTTTGGCAAAGTTAGCCAGGAGGTTCTGGTTCCAGTCGGGTTCCTCCTGTAGCTGTGACCCAGAGTTAGGGTCAATCCATCGTTTGACGTTTTGGTCCAAAAGAAAAAGCTAAAGAAGAGAAAGTGAACCAGAATCTGTTCTTCTTCTGCTACTTCACTGGGATTTCACTCCGACTCGTCTTCAACATCTGTTCATGTTGTGAAGCTGAAACCAACTTCTGATTGGCTGAAGACGACGTTGGAGGGGCCTAGTCAAAGTAAATGCTGTGGCATGACTTAAAATGGACTCAAACACGTGATTGCAGTCGTCGCTGCTAAAGGCAACACAACCGAGGCAATCACTTTTTATATACAAGTTTGGATGTTTTTCTTTCATAACAAACATTTTGATTTATAAACTGCATTTTATGTTTACTGATGTTTTCTAATAATAAAACAGGTTTGAATTTCTGAAACACTGAAGGGTGAAAAATGAGCAAAGAAAGAGGAAATCAGGGACAGTGTGAATCTGAGGTTCACAGATAGTTTTCTGTTTTTAGCAATCAGAAAGTTTTCATGTGATCAGATAAAGGATGAAAAGTTCCTGATGTCTCATTCGTCCAGCTCTCATCTTCAGCCATGTTTCTGTTCAGCAGGGTAAAAGTCATGGATTAAAAGTTTGTGTTTGTTCTGGTGAACTGGAGGATGATCCTGTGATGCTCATTATCCCAGAGCGACAGTGAACCCAGCTGGAACCGTGTAATTACGGAGCTCCGCCGTGTGATTCTCTGCAGATCCCGTCGTCTCTGCTCACCGCTGCCGGAGCGTCAGAGCAGAAAGGCTCAGAGAGCAGCCTGCCGCCCGCAGATAAAAACGACCCCGACGTTCCTCCATCACCGTCACATCCAGCTGGACCTGATGGCGACCTGCTCCGGCCCGGTTTCTACTCCAGGGAGCTGCAGCATCCCTGGAGCAAAGCAGGGACTGTAAAAGTCCAGGTTTTATCACTTCCTTTATGAAATCACTAGTTTAGAGAAAACATCACGGTGCTGAAGATCCAAACTCCTCATCGTCCCTCCAGGCTGCTGCACAGCAGGATGCTCCGATTGGTTCAACATTTATTCTCCTCAGCAGGAAAACATTTCAGGTCGGATCATTTGTTGCCTTGTTGAGTTTCTTAGGAGCTTTAAGGAAGTTTTCACACCTGATAGTCCGGTAGACTCGGTTCGATTTGAGATCAAAACTCCATCATCTGCTCCAGCTCCAGCTGCTGTGGTTCTGAGTCAAACCAACCTGTTCCCCTCCTGGCCTGTGGGGGGCGCTGCACCAAGAACCACAGAAGGAAATGACACAAAAACCTCTGAAGACACTGACAGCAACTTCCTTCACCAGATGGAAACTAAAATGGAGGCGTCAGATTTCAGTCATTTCTCCTGCCAGCGCTAGGCTAACATGTTTGTTTTGGTTGTTCTACCCAGAATCCCCTGCGCTGGAGTCCACTTCCTGCTTTTGGAGCGGTCTCCAATCCGCTTGGCGTTCACATATGCATTCAAACCGAACCAGAGCTCACTTCAACCGAACTCAGACTGAGGTCTGGAGGACCAGAGGTCAGAGGTCGATTAGCGTTCACACCTCACCAACCGGACCAGCAGATTACTTCACTTAAAAAAACATGTTGCCATTTCATAATTGACTCATCAGTGGAACTAGAACAAGCAGGAAGTTGATTCTTTCTAAATTTTTCTCTTATTAACACTTTCTGTGGAGGTTTGACCAACTAAACCTTTTAGTTGGTCAAAAAAGGTTTAGTCCTTCCTGCAGAAGGAGAATCTGCAGGAATGTTCCGGCAGATTCACACACACATTACTACTCAGAGAACAGCAGCACGTCTAAACTACCTTTACAATATTATATCTGCAACAAACTTCAAACTTCAAACTTTCCGGAGTCGACGGAAAGTTTTTGACCTTTGAACCTGTGAGTGTTGTTACAGATGATCTGTTCATCACAAGTGTTGAAAGGTCAAACTTTGAGAGAGAAGCCCACTGGGAACATCCAGAGAGGAAAAGATTGTGATTCATTCTGAGTCTGAGTCCCGGCAGAGCGTCTGATGGAGACAAGAGGAGGATGTGAGGAAGAGGAGGATCCATGTTGACTCCGGTTTATTGAGTTCACGCCTGGTGTTGTTGGGTGAGCCGGAGCTGAAGGATGAGCAGAACTGCAGCTCATATCGATTTATTCAGGATTTATTTCTGAATCATAAGCTGCTCCAGCAGGAAGGACAAAATATGGAGACAATTTTTCGGCTGTAGGTTCTGGTTTGGACTCAGCATGAGGATGAACGTCTTAAAGCAGAGAGAAATCCCTCTACGGAAGGCTAAAAGGGTCAAATTTAACGGCCATGCAATAACTCAGTGAAACTGTGGCTTTGTTAAAATTACTCACATTAAATCATAAGATCTTTGAACTGAGAGCAGCTTAAGCACAACGTAAAATCCAGATGTTTTTCATTTTTAATGAACATATAAAATAATCCTACATCAGTTCTTCTCTTGCTTCTTGTTTATTTTCTCTGTTTTCTCAAACCTCCAGTCAGACGGCTGCTGCTAGTGAGCCTGGTTCTGGTTCTGCTGGAGGTTTCTTCCTGTAAAAAAGGAGATTTTCCTGTCCACTGTCGCCACATGCATATGACAGAATGTAAGTGACTGTTTTCTGTCGATCCGTCCAGGAGGAATAAATGCTGCAACCTGCTGGATGGGAATTTTTTAAATAATTTGAATAATAAACTGAGTTTAATGTTTAATATCTAGGATTATTGGAATGTTTGTATAAATGAACTGAAATGATTGGGGTTTTTTTGTAAAGTGCCTGAAGATGAAATTTGTTGTGAAACAGCACCAGTGGAATAAACTGAATTAAAACTGAAGCTTTTGAAATGGCAAAATATTCAGAAATATGTTTGAGCAGATTGTGTCTCTATCTGGGTTTCCATCATAAATGTGATCAAATCTTTGTCTGTATTCTGCTAATGTCAAAAACAAAACAATTTTGAACTTGTGTTGTTTCCATTAAATAAGAAATGCAATTAAAATCACATGTGAATAAGTTTGTTCACAAAATAAGTCATTAAAAGTCAATGGATGTAAACACATGACATATATTCATAACTGAGCTCATCATCTATCAGCCAATCAGAGACGTCGGCGTCTTATTCAAGAGTTGGAGCAGCAAGCCCCGCCTACGTTTACGGCATTCTGGGGAAACTGAACATGGATTCAACTCGTTGGAATGAAATAAAACTCTATATGAGCTGTGAGGCTGTGGTGGAGGAAGAAAAATACAAAAACAAACCATCATCCTCCTTCCACTTCCTGTTGTCTTCTTCGTCATTTCCTCCAGTAGTAACAGCTGGCTGTTAATCACGACTTGTGTGATGTGAAAATTTTCAAAATACATCATAAGGCTGAAAGATTCATCTAAAAAAAATCATCCTATTGCAAAAACCTTTCATTGACAAACATGTTTTTCGAAATAGGTGATTTAAGAATTAAGAAAATATATTTTTGTGCTTTCAGTTTGCTCAGTTCGATGGTTCATGGAAACAGCTACTGACCCTCTCCAGCCACTTCAAACAGCCAAAGAAATCAGCAGCAGCAGCTCTTGTGAATGACCTTTGACCTGCAGCCTCTCCAGCAGCTGAAGAGACGGTGAGCTGGAGCAGGAAGTCCCACGCAGGCAGAACCTCAGTGACTGGATCAGAACCAGCAGCAGGAATTCATTCAGCACTTTGAAACTTTTCATTAAGGAAATCTGACCTCAGTGAAGCTGAGAAACACAGCAGCGCCTCGCTCGCCCTGGTTAACCCGCCGAGACAGAGAGAGAGAGACAGAGACCTTCGCTCTGCTCAGAACTCACCGGGTTCTAAAAATCGGATCTGCAAATATAATTTGTTCTCAATATTGAGGAATTATTGACTTCAAGCATTTTCCTATTTCTCTCTCCTTCATAATGATCTCGTTCTTCAAACACAAAATGTGAAACGCAGCAGTGACGTCTGTCTGCCGGCTGAGTTTGCCCCCTGCTCTGTGCTGATGTAACTTTGCATCATAAATCAGTTTTTAAGAGCAGCTCCTGAAATAGTTTCCTTATCACAAAGGAAACCTAAGCAGCTTCAGAGGCCGGCTTCCAACAAGCAACCAGGCAAAATGATTAATTACTGCTAACTTGATTCATTAAAAGATAGAAAGTGTAAACCGAGCAGAATAAAAGCCAAATCGATCAGTTCAGGACCTGTTCCATTTGTAAATGCGTTTAGAATGGCTCTGGAATATCTAATGCTCTGATTTGTGATGCTGTTTTGAAATGTAGTGAAGTAAAAACTGTTGCAGCAGCGCATCAGATTAGGTTCATGGAGCGTGAGCAGCATTGTTCATTGATTTGTAGAGAGAACAGTTAAAGTATTCACCACCTCAACAGAGGATCAGATTCACTCTGAACTCCTTCAGGTGGAGCTGAGGAGCCTCACATCCACAACCAAGAACATATCGTCTTCTCTCAGATGATTAATGCGTTAGCGTTGGATGTAGCTGACAGCAGCTCATCAGGAGACGTTTCAGGATGAAACGTGATGAACCAGGTAAGATTCTGGTGGCAGAAAACCGTTTAAGAGTCAACAAAGACGAATAAAAATGATTCAAACCAAGTGGAAGAGATTTCCTAACATCTTTATGTTCTGAATTTTCCTTCTAAATAATCATTTATTTTCTGTCTTTTATTCCTTCTCTAGTTTTAGTTGAATGGAGGTGGAAGGTTAAATGAATGAGAAAAAATATCAAAAACAATGTTGGGTGTAAAGTTAAACAAATAAATGGAACATGAATCTGTTGTACCTTCTCATTACTCTCCCCCTCTGCAGTAAAAACTGTTTCTATTTATTTTTCTCCTTACAGTAATAACTCTGCAGACCTATCAGATTTAGTTCACTCTCTTTCCCCTGATAAAAGTAATCTCTGTGAGGACAAAAGTTTCTTCAGTTTCTGAGATGATCAATCACCAGAAAAAATAAAAAGTGTTCACCTTTTATTATTTCTGGACTGCAGGAGGAAAAACTTTGCACTGAGACTGAGCAGCATAAAAAACATGAACTTTCTTCACTACCTGCAAACTGTAAAATACTAAATAGGGAGTTTATAACTGAACTAGGATGAGCTCTTTAGCTGCTGTAGGTTGTCGTTACATTTATTCAGGGATGATACATTTCTCAGGAGGACAGAGAAAACTTTCCAGAGTTTGGGTTGCAGATCCTGAGGAATGGAGCGCTGAGGTTCTACAACGGGATGGAAAGGAAAAGGAGTGAAGATTGTTTTCTAGGGATTTAACAGAAATCCATTGAAACTGATTATTGGAACAATAATAAGTTATTGCTATATCCTGGTTTGGTGCCTGTAAGACTTTAAGGTGGGATCTCATTGCAGCTTTGGTGAATTGTTGGTTTATAAATGAAATGGGAAACCGTCACTGTATGAGGTGAAGACTAGAGGTCTGAGTGCAAAGCCCTGAGGAACTCCTGGATTAATTAGAACTGTAAGAAACTCGTCTGCTTTAAAGGGAGCTCAACATTTAATAACATGATGAAAATTTAAATAGCATTTAATCCAATACTTTGAAACATTTTTTTATCAATTTTAATGTGTGTAAAATTAAATTCAAACTGGAAGGAAACAAAAAGAAACTTCAAAGTGAAACATTCATATAAAATACTGAGCACTGCAGCACGCATATTTTGTGCTTCTATTCGTTGTATCTAGTTAAGATTGTGCTCATTTTTCAGGACTCTTTGCCCCACAGCTGTTCCTCCATCTTTTATTTTTGCTTCCTTTCCTAACTGAGAGTTATTACTGTGAACTCACAGAGCATCAAAGAGGAGAAAACCTTTTTCTAAGGTGCATGAAGTGTAATTTAACTTTGATTTAGCTGCAGCAGCTCATACATTCACAGCCATTTGTGAAACGGCGATGCCTGGGATTTACCGTCTGAACTGGAAATAGACTGAACAGTAAACTGGAGATATGGGAGTGCTTCATATCTTTTCATTAGATCCAGCAGCGCGGCCAGGAATAAGGCAGCGAAATGTTCATGAGGACGCTGGTCAACAAATTGCCCAAGTGTTTAAAATTCTCATTTTTAAATGCTGAAGAAACGTCTGGATAGGATAAAAAAATAAAATGTTTGCTGGTAGTTTGGCTCCATCTCACCTTCTCATCCCGTTGGCATGGACTTTAACCACAGAGAGTCTCTTCTTCTGATTTATACTCTGTTTTTAGTCTTAATATTCTGAACTTGGTAGAAATGTCCTGCTGTTGTTGAACATCAACACTGTTTAGATTTGAAACAAAGGTTTTAAATGTGAGTGTAGAAAAGTTCAAATGAAAACATTAAAACTTCTCCAGCTCAGAGGGAGAAAACCTTCCAAACTACATTAAATCAACTGTTAACTTTGTCATTACATTTAATCCATTTTCTAATTAATATAAAAGGTAAACTGAATGTGAAGATTCAAAGACAGCTGTGAGTAAATATTAAAAGATACATAGTAAATGTTTGTGTAATAATTTAGACCTGAAGACGAAGTTATACAGTCAGAGGAGATGTTGAGGATTTGATGAGAAAATGTTTCATTCAGTCATTAGAGTTTTGACTGGCTGGAGAACATCCATTGTCTCCACATTAAAATAAAACGACCATAAAAATTAGAAACTGTTTATTTCTTCAGGTCTATAAAGAAACAGAGTGATTAAATAATCATCAATCCTTTAATCCTCATTAAAATATGAATTCAGCATGAGGGCTGAGGAGGCTCATTGGGACAACTTTGTTTGGCTCATACCCTGCAGCTGGAACCACAAATTTACATACACCAACACTTTATCACTGCCAGTCAATAAATACCGAGTCCTCCACCATTTCCTGTCGTCTTCTTTGTGGTTTCCTCCAGTAGTAACATCCTGTTGTTGATCATGTGACATGTGCTGTGAAAAATGTGTAGTGGAGAAATACACAGCTGAAAAACCACCTCACCAAGACTTTTAATTTAAAATGTGTTTTTTGACAAAATTGGTGTTTAATTTATGCAAAATGTACATTTGTAATTCCAATTTGCTGCATTTTTGGTGAATAGAACCACAAAAGTATTTCTGCTGCATCAGTGAACATTTAATTTCTCTCTCTGACCCTGCCAGCCTCTACCTGTTATCATCAGTTTAGCTTCACAGCCTCTTTTTAAAGTGTGGAGTTCCTGGAATGAGTCCGAGTCCAGCAGAGCGGACACTGGTTGTCATCATGCTACCTGATAAACAGACGTGTTCATATGTTCTGGACGGAGGATCTGGAACATTTCTGAGTGATTCTGCCCATACAGATGAGAGCAGCGGATGTGAATCTCATCCTCAGAGCTGCGGAATAATAAAAACATTCAATCTGATTATGTTTGGCTGTCCGAGACGCAGAGAGCGGCTCAGACAGCCACTCACAGTAATTAGCTTTCAAACAAGCATCCTTTACTGTCAGAGATTCAGGAGGAAATCAGCAGTTTTTCAGGAAGTAAATAGATTGGATATATGGGGGGCGGGTACATAGAGACATTTAGCTGACAAATCAGATGCTAAGCTCAGTTTTTATCCCTGTTCATAAAGGAAAGGTACAGCCAGCCCTCATGATATTCTCATCTGATGAGACCGACAGAAATTCAGCAGAGGTTCAGCTTTTACTTTTATAGTTTAGATTTTAGCAAACGTATCACTTTTGGTTTTATTATAGCTCCATCTCCAGGGTTATGAAACATTTCAGGTTATAGTTTTAGTTTCAGACAGAATATTTCCCAGAAGTCTTGAGGATCATCAGGATGTTTTTTAATAAATCTCAGGCGGGTCTTTAAACCTTCAGGCTTTACACAAGTCTAACTGAGTACATTTTTATGCGCTCATTTATAGGTTATTTATTGAGTAATATTTTGCATGTGATTGCTTGTTATTTATTTGTTTATATCTAGTCATTTTGAACTATCACTCTTAGGTATATATACATTGCAAACTTTGTATTTATTATCTAAGATGGGTTAGGGTGTTGTTTTGGGTCAGCAGCAGTTCTGACCATGGAGGCCATATTCTGTCTTTTCTTACTGTTGAATCGTGACCTTTGACCTGACCTGGGGTTTGGCACTGGCAGTAGAATTGCTTTTTAAAACAATATGGTTTTGTCATGGGGTGACCCATTTCTTTAGATGAGTGTTTTCAAAATGAAGACAACCAGCTAACAGAACAATGATGCTGAGTTTGTGTTGTTCTTTATTGTGCAGTGTTAATGTTAATGCTAATGTTAATGTTCACTTCGTGCCGCTTGGTTACCAGAAAACACACTCATCTCTTAGCAACAGCTTAACAACAAATGTTATTGTTCAAAAAACATAAGATTTTTTCTGCTCTTCTGAAATTATAGCCTTTTAATTTATAGCACTTAACAAGAATTATGCAGTTGGTGAACTTGGCAGAAAAATGAAAATGTATATATTTTGCCATTGATGTGAAGGCTGATACTAATGCACTGCCTTGGTCTGCAGTGCATGGGACGCATACTGACAGCAGAGAAACAGGTGCTCCAAAAAATGCATAAAGATCCAACTAAACAATTTAATTACATCATAGCTGTATTAATAGACCTAATAACTGCTAATTATTCTAAGGATTTTGATTGATTGTAGTGACTTAACTCCAGTTATTAATGGTTTCTCTAGAAGCTTCCAGTGTAAAACCTGCAGCAGACTGGCCATCTCCATGGTTTAAGCTTGTTAGCGTTAGCATTAACTGATGATTTGTTATATGGATTAATTTTGATGATTTTTTTCATTTGTTTCCTTGAGTTTCTGTTTTTGTGCATTTTCTTTACTATCCATTTTTCTGCACAATCCATTTCATTAAACGTTTCTGTCCTGATGGATGGAAACAGTGGAGAACATTTAGCTCTTGAAAGCTAAATGTTCTGTATGAGAATAAATATATTCTGATTTAGAAAGGAAAAGTTTTCTTTCCGTCTTAAATCTGTGTTTTATTTGGTTTCTCACCACACCGTTCTAGAACAGCGTTAGGGCGGATTACATTTTTACTAAAACACTCAGAAATTTTTAGTTTAATCTCAGAAATAATCTAGAAAAAAACAAGGAAATGTCTGAGTCTTAAAGTATATATCTGCAAGAAAAATCTCAATTTCTGGTCTTTGGTAGAAAAATTTCATCTTTTTATTTATTTTTTTTTTGTGCAAATTTTCAACTTCTGGAGTTCAGAAATTTCCCAGTTCTTTTCTCTAGTAAATTTGTTTTCTGGCAGAAATTAACTCTTTTTCCCCCTGTATCTACCACAGTTTCCAGTTTCACTGAATGGCAGCCATGTTGCTCTGTGAAAGGAAACACGTGAAATCTGATTCTGTGTTGCTGCTTTGACCAGAGAACCTGAAGCAGGTCGACATCCAGACTTCAGATGAGCTGCTGTATTTTCCTCTGAGCTGGAATGGCTGCAGCTCGCGGTTCTGGCCGGTGAAGGTCCCTAACAAGCAAACTGATTCTGCCACCAATCATTTTTAGTGGAGGCTGGCCGGGAACGACCCGCGCCGTTAATAAGAACTCAGTCGGATCTCCCAGCGCTGGTGCCGGACGGATTGGAAAACGTCCCGATAATGGATCCAGAGAGCAGCCTTTTGCTTTCCAAGGGCGCAGAGGAGTGTGTGTGATTTACACAGAGGCAGCAGAGATAAGGATGAACACACACAGGAGCTCCCAGGCTGCGCTTTATTGGGATTAGAGCAGATGAAGCTGCAGAGAAATATTAAAACAGATTAGCTTCAGTTGCTTCTGCAGGAAAAGAGAAGGAAACCTCAGTGGGATGAATACGTCAAATGAACAGCAGACAGAAATCAGAGGCCACAGGAGGGATGGGTAGCAAAGATGGAGAACGTAGAAATATTTCTGTGAATGAGATGATTTGGTCACATTAGTTATAGGAGAAATCAGAGGAAGAGATGGAGAGATTCACGTTCAGATTAAAATCATTAATGATGTTAAGGAACGCAGAAATATTTATCCAAATACAGTCATAAAAATATCAACTCTAAAGGTAAGAATTTGCTGTCAGTAAACTCTAAAAATGTGGGATTTTATCAGGAAAAACTTAAAATATTCAATAAAAACATAAAATTATGTTCTTATGTTGCCATCAGAAACATTTTTACTGCATCCAACAACAAATCTGATTGGACGACAGCAGCTGAGAGCCAAGCAAGAAAAATAGAAAAGGAAAACTTTAGGGGAAAAGTGGTTAAAAATGATAGACATTAAAAACACAAGATTGTAAAAGCAGAAGTTAAAGCATAATTCAGGTATTTTTCAGCTTTTAAGATGTTGTGAAATTATGCATTGTTACCATGGTTACCAATTGTAATAAATGTCCAAAAGTTGCAATAATAAAGAAAAGAGCAAAACTCCTTCCGGAACCAGAGGTGAATAATTATCCAAACATTCAAAGCTCAACCAGAAAAAGCAGAAGGAATCAGAGCTAACGCAGCAGAGCTGCTCCAACAAGCTGCACTAAGCTGGGAACCGCTTTTAACGCCTAAACTGATCAAACAGGAAGTTGTAGTCGCTGCTTCCTGGCGGTTTCTTCTCCACCTAAACTCTCAGTATGATGGAGGAAGCAGAACTTTCTGAGTTCGTCTCTCTGCACTCCGGCAGCCGAAAACATGCAGCAAACACGAAACAAGCAGCAGACACAAGAAAAACCCCAAATACAACAGAAATGTGATGCAAACACAAAAATGCTGCAATATCAGAACGCAGAAGCAAACGGCTTCAATCAAAATAAATGTAAACAACAAAAGGCTGCAACCACAAATAAAATGCTGCTAATAGCAAAAACAAACTCATTCTGTAAAACGAAAGTGCTCCAGACCACTAGGGGGAGTCAAACAATGTCAAATAAATCCTGTGTTCTTGTGTTGGAGCTCCAAAAACAAGAAAACAGGATTTATTTGACATTTCAGATCCAGGAGGCCAGTTTTTTTTCTAGCCAATCAGCAGCCACTGATTTACACCTGCAGGATCCTGGTGGTGAAAAAGTCAAACCGATCAGGAGCAGAGATCAGATCAGATAAATAAAGCTGAATTTTATTAGACTTTGTGTTTTTCTCATCAAACGCCTCAGATGGAGTTCAGCCTGATGGAGGCGGGGCTCACTGTGAGGAGCTGGGTTTATCTCAGGGGAGGTGGAGGTGGGTGGAGGTGATGCTGTGAACATCCCTGGAGGAAACAGAAAGCTTGACCTTGTGTGCAGAGAAACTGTTCAGAGAAATGACACATGAAGTTGGTTTACGGCTGGATGGATCATCAGCATCCAGAGGAAGGAAGAGACGGTGATCAGACTGAGGAACAAACATCTGAATAAAAACTCAGGAGACAATATATCAATCAATCTAACAATTGATTTAAGTCAGTAACATCTTGACAAAGTTTTAGTTCCACTGGCAGATTTACAGAAGAGGATTAAGGCCACAAAAAAATAATTTTGACTTGTTTCATTCAAATTTCAAGAGGGAATCTGAAACTAAAGTATTGATTAGATGTTATTGATATTTGGGTTGAACAGCCCATTTCTACAGCCTGGTTCTTCTGAAGGATCCTCTGACCTCCAGTCCCTGTTCTGACTACCATGTTTAGCTGCCTATCGTTTCTCCTCTCCTCTGGTACCGAGTCCACATCGTCTCATCTGAACTGTTGGTTCTTGTTGCTGCTGAACTTCTTGTGTTTCTGCCATCAGCGGCTGCAGAGGAGGAGAGAGCAGGAAGCCGACAGGCTGCAGAGATTGATTTCCAAAACGCTCCTCAGATGAAATAAAGCAGCTGCTGGTTTTAATGGAGTGGTTGGAGTGAGTCCGAAGGCGCAGACTCTCCATCGATCAACCAATCAAACGCTTCTCTTAAAGCTGGGCTTCATTAGGAGTGAAAGACACGAAGCCACTCTGCTCTTTAATCAATAAACCATTCAGTCAGGATCGCTTCATCTGATGAACGAGTCGACGGCTGAGCAGCTTCATGTTGGATGGTAACGTTGAGTTTGTCTGATCTCAGCTGAGAGGAAACAACAAGCTCGGCTTCAGTTTGCTTAAAAATGTCAGGAATAATTGGGTTTTAATGCGTCTGTGGAGAACAGTCAGCGGTCTGATTGGACCCAAACTGTTTGTCCTCTCCTCAGACTGAGAGGCGGCTAATTACACAAGCCCGGTCCGCCGCCACAGCTTCTCCAAACACAGCGGCGGCTTTTTGTTTCCCCAAAAGGTCGAGATAACGCCGGCGTGTCGCTAAATGAGCCGCTCTCACTGATCGCTTTGTTTTCCCACGCAGCAAAACGACCCGAAAGCGAAAAAGTGAGCATGGACATCAGGTTGAGTCTCTGACAGACTGTAATGGAAAAATTATGCTGGTTTCTGTCGTAAACGAGAAGAATTGAGGAACAGATGAGTTTTGACTCCTGTATTATTCTCCCAGCTCAGATAGAAAACATTCCTACAGCTCCTGGTTTATTTCCCGTCATGTCCAGAAGCCGATGTGGAACAGTTTGGTTTCAGTCACACGTGGCGCGACTTCAGATGGAGGCCAGGAAGTCAAAGGTCAACGATGAAGGCAGCCACTGGAGTAGTGCTCTAGTTCCAACACAAAATCAACCAACATGTTGGACATGACAACGGCATATTAAGATCACAGTAGATGGAGAAAAAAGCACATTTCTCTCAAAAAATCTCTGAAATTTTCTAGAAAATACTTGGAAATTTTAGTTTGAAAATTCGAAAAATTTGCGAGAAACAAAATTAAGAAATTTTTAGGTTAATTTCAGAAATTTTCCAAAAATCAAATATCTGACTTTTCAAACTCAGAAATGTTCGCTTTTTTTTGTTGTTTTTTCTTTAGAAAATTTATGAGATTAATCTCAAAATTTCCGAGTTTTTCAGCAGAAGTTTGCTTTTTTTCCCGTTATGTAATGGGCCTAATACAGCGCCGGAGGTGATCCATATCTCAGATTTATTATAAACTACCTGGTCCTTAAGCAGCAGTGAAGGCTGGTTGTCATGGGGACAAGTCTCAGATTTAATCAGATTAAAACTCCAAACGTCTCGAGTTTCATTCAGAAGCAGATTTACAAAACTAAGATGTTTACAAAAAATTGCAAAAAAACAACTTTAAACCAGATTTATGCAATAAAATCTCAACTAAAAGTAGAAGAACTAACAAGAATCAAACAGATTAATGAGTTTAATCTGATTACTTTGCACAAATGATCAGGTTTATTAATCTGAATCATTTCCTGGAACAGTTGCAGGACGTTTGAGCCAAAATTCATCCAAAGAGATAAAACATGAATTTTAAGCCGTAAACTCACTGGAACTGAGAAAAAACTGGATGAATGGACAGCAGCTTTTATTCAGAAGGAAATTAATAACAGATTCCTCAAACACTGATGTGCAGATTGTGAGAGGAAGACACAAAGAAGCCCAGCTGTGGGACGTGACTCTCCATCATTCAGCGAACGCATCACGGCTCTTCCTTCCTGCAAACAGAAAAAAAAAAAAACAGCTGCAGATGGATTATTCAAATCCTCACCTTCGCTGCCGCCCTTCCTCTCCCTCTCCTTCTTCTCCTCTGGGATCTCTCCATCATCGCCGGGTTCTACTCATCTGTCCGTTTACTCTGCGCTCCTTTCACCTTTTCTTTTCTGCGTTGATTATGGCGCTTTATCCTAACGATGCCTTCGGGCTCGTCTGAGCAGAAATCAGACTGCAACACGTTCACAGTCATTTAGGATTATTAACATATTTCCATTTCATCCATATTTAACGGCTCATTAGATCTGAGGAGCAGAGTCCTGAATGTTCGTTTCCACTTGTTGAACTGATCGTTAACGACCCGCTGGAGGTTTATTAGTTCTTACAAATAATTTTGACAGATCAAGTCCGACTCGGAAACATCCAGGAAAAGAAACCAGAACCAGAATTTGGCCTCTTCACAAACGTGGATCAACTTTATTTCAATTTTTAAGTAGATATACATGTTAACTGGTTTATCCTGGTTAATAATAAACCTAACTTTTCAAAATAAGTTTTTTTTTCTAGTCACATTCAATAAGTTAGAATATGTCACAATGTGTCTCGTTTGTCAGCTTCTGAAATTAACCTTTAAGCAGATTTTAAACATGTAGTTCAATGAGAATTTTATTTTTCATGTGTAATATGATAATGCCATATTTTCATTGACTGTTAGCAAAAGATCTACACAATTAGGAGAAACAAAAACATATACAACATTGTCTAACTACATAGCGTTTCATTTGGCAATTTACTGAAATAATTGAACTTTTCAATAACGGAGTTACGGAGTAAAGCTTCTTCTCAAACAAGACGGAGGCTCGTATTTCTTTTACTGAACCTTTCTGTTCAGTATTTATTGAAGAGAAAAAGAACAGCGTCAGCTGATAACGGGCAACAGCTGTTCGTAACCAATAGCAATCAAAAGTCAACAAAGCAAGATAGTGACAAAACAGTAACAGATCCTTAAGCATTCTTCAGAATAAAAGACTTCCTCTATTCAAATAAATCATGTCTTGCACTTAAATATATTTCACTTCACCTTTGTAATTATATACAATCATGTTCAATACAATTAATAATAATCATGTAAATTATGCTTAACATATAATTGTAAATCAGTCACTTATCATGCAAATATACCGAACAGCATAAGTGTAAAAAAGTCACAACATCCAATAGGACTTTTTTTGAAAAAATTCAGAGGACCAAAGGAACCTCAGTTTCTATAAGATCTCCTGGCACAAGAGTTTTATTTTTTATTAGTGCCTGAATCTGCATTAATTTCTGGTTTTAATAAATATTTATATAAAGAAAGTCAATCAGTGGAAAAATTAAGAATAAAATCATGACTAATGCACAACAATAATCAGCAGGATGGTTGAGTTTCAGTTTTTCAGCTTTAATTCAAGTTATTTTTGCAGCACCAGTTCCTGACTTTAGTCCAAAGGAATCTTCATTCTGAGTAAAAACCTATAAATCTAAACTGGTTTAAACTCAAAGTTCAATCATCTCAGTCAGAATGCTCCGTTTTCAGTAACTTCGTGGTAAAGTGAGGCGATTCATTCTGAATATTTCTGTTTTTCCAGCAGCCAGCTGAGGCAGTTGTAGCGTTTCTCAGGAGAAAAGCGTTTTGGGCCTGAGCTGACGCTAACTGCAGCTGATCAGTGGGTTTCCACCATGTTGGTCTCCATTTTAATGACTCATTTAAATCCTCGTCTGCCTGCAGGTAGAAACGACGAGACCGGCCCTGTGGGATGCAAACTTAGCATCCTCGGCCCCAGCAGAGCTCGTTGTTGTGTTTACGGCTGCAGCTGCTCTGAAGACGCCGATGAGACAAAAACTCTGAAGAGGTTCAATATCCAGTTTTATTAGAAACCAGGGAACGTTAATGGAAAGTTCTGGCTTCCCTCGTTCAATCCATTTCTGTTCAGAAAGTACCTGAGGCGCCGCCAACCTCCTTTATCTTCATCTGAAGACGACAGCAAGGCAGAAGAAAACATTAAAACTTCCCAATTACTTCATCTGGGTTTGAATTTCTGGGGAAAACAAAGTTGATCACTGCTGAGATGAAAAATCAGAAAAACAACAGAGCCGTGTGAGGTGGGACAGGATGACCTGCTGGAGATAATTACTAACACTGCAGAACAAGAACAGATCTGATCAGCTGCTGGAGTGAAAACTGGAAGCTTTCAGAACCCGGTCCATCTCCGGTTCTGGCCCGCTGCCTGGGTGTCAGCTGCAACACCTCCAGTGTTTGGGCCGACCGTCTCTGACGTCAGACAGTTCACACTCGTATGTGTGGACAACGTGAGCTTCCCACATGCTAACGTCGCATTAATGAGTCCGGGGAGCGACGGCGGCCGAGGGGTCAGTGGGGTCCCGTCTGGTTTGTCATCCACATAAAATAAATCAGAGAGGAGCAGATAGTTCATCTGTCTGAATATCACGGCTCTGGGTGGAAGCAGCTGGGAACAAAGTTTGACACCGAGCTCTGTGAAAAGACACAAAGCTCCTGCTGGAGTGGAACAAACGCGGCTTTCTTTCATTCAGAGCTGCTTAATTATCGGGTGGCGAGGGCTTTCTGCTGAACCGAGGCCGAGATGAAACCAAAACACAGCCTCCATGTTGCCCTGGAAACCAGCACCGAGTTCAGCCCGGAGAATGTCACTCCGAATGATGCATCCGAAAAGGCTCAGAGGAGGCAGAGTCCTAAACATCCAAGTCCATTCACACCGGTCCAGTTTAACTCACTTTGAGCCAAGTTCGGTCCATCTGCCTAGAAAGTCCGGTTCGGTTGGGGAGGTGTGAACTCTGGTCCTACAAACCCAGGTCTGAAGTGAACTCTGGTGCATATGAACACCAAGCAGATCAGAGACTGAGCCAAAAGGAGGAAGTGAACCACTGCGCAATGCATTCTGGGTAACACATCCTGTTTTGGGCCAATTGTCACTTTGACAATTTACACCCATTACATTGATATTTGTGTGTGCCAGTTGTCTCATTTAAAACAAGTCCAAAATAGAATTGGAACATCAACCAGAACCAAGAGTCTGTCCCGGTGTTCTGACTATTTGTGCTGCCTCGTCAGATTTTCCTGCCTTAGCCTGGATAGATGGCTATGTCTGTCGGTGCTACCTGTCTAAATTTTCTACAGTCATGTTTCCAAACCAAAAGCTACAGCGGGTTGTGTCAATGTTAAATATCATTGGATTACATTCCTTGACTGATGAGACTGAAGCTTAGGAGCTATAACTTAGCATATCGTTGGAACAATTTACACACCGGCGACCCATTTGGCTCATTACTAACGGTACCGGAGTAAAACTCCATCAAGCTGCTGTGGGACACCTGATGAAACTCACAAATAAAAAGGAGAAACAGGAACTCAGATTAATTATTTTTATCAACATTTGTTATGATACATAAAAATCCAACTCTGAGTGAAGGACCAAAGGGAAAGAAGACTTCTTCATTCTCAAACTTTAATTTCTAACATTTAACACTAACTGGAAGACATTTTAAATATCCTAAATAAAAAACTACAAATTAAAAGGAATTACGAAGTCTCTGGCATAAACTAAACTTCTCTATTTTAAAAGAACTATTTTGTTTACAAAGCATCCATTTTTCTCTCTATAGATTCTACGCCTGGCCTGGCGTTCTGATTGGTTGTGGTTTCTTCTTGGAGGACGACGACATTGGCTGACATGATGCTGCCATCACCTAACCGTTCTCCCTCTCCTTTTCACTTCCTGGAACATGGAAAGTTCTCCTGATCAGTTGACCTGTTGTGGTGTCTCTGCTCCGTCTTCTCTCAGCTCCAGTCGCTCATGGCAGATGGCTGCTGGTACTGGGCCCGGTTCCGGTTCTGCTGGAGGTTTCTTCCTGGTAGAGGGGAGTTCTTCCTCTCCACTGTCGCTACATGCATGCTCTGGATGAGGGACTGCTGTCAAGTCAATGACTCAACATAAGTGATTTGCTGTCGCCCCCTGCTGGCCAGGAGTGAATGCTGCAAGTAACGACTCCAGATAATCTGCTGGGGTTTTGTTTAGTATAAACCTTTTAAACTACTTTATAATTAACTGAACCTAATGAATTGTTAATTTGGATCAATAATAATCTGACTAAATTCAAATGACTTTTGTAAAATGCCTCGACAACATTGTTGTTTGTTAACATTATAAGGTTTTGGCATCTACTTTTGGGGTTTTGAATATTTTGGCATCTAGTTTTGGAGTTTTGAATATTTTGGCATCTAGTTTTGGGGTTTTGAACTTTCTTGTATTGGTTGTTGGTTTTGTTTGGTTTTTATATTGTTTATTTGTGGGGCTCATTTGTTAGTTTGAAAGTTAAATTTTATATATTGCCAACTCACAACAAATGTCATCTCACTGGACTTTGAGATAATTTTAGTTCAATCACATGAACTCCAATTGCTAGTACAATAAGCTCAGTTGATCAATAAAGTAGCTTAAAAGGTTTATACTAAACAAAACCCCAGCAGATTATCTGGAGTCGTTACTTGCAGCATTCACTCCTGGCCAGCAGGGGGCGACAGCAAATCACTTATGTTGAGTCATTGACTTGACAGCAGTCCCTCATCCAGAGCATGCATGTAGCGACAGTGGAGAGGAAGAACTCCCCTCTACCAGGAAGAAACCTCCAGCAGAACCAGGCCCAGTACCAGCAGCCATCTGCCATGAGCGACTGGAGCCAAGAGCAGACGGATCAGAGACACAACAGGTCAACTGATCAGGAGAACTTTCCATGTTCCAGGAAGTGAAAAGGAGAGGGAGAACGGTTAGGTGATGGCAGCATCATGTCAGCCAATGTCGTCCTCCAAGAAGAAACCACAACCAATCAGAACGCCAGGCCAGGCGTAGAATCTATAGAGAGAAAAATAACAGAACAAAAACAGTTTAAATAAATAATGTAGTAGAAACAAAAAATGACAAACAGCAGCATAAATACAGTCAAATCACAATAAACCAGTCTAAGCCTTTTCATAGTCAATGTCAATCATGGTAACGCTAAAATGATGCAAGAACACATTCTCAAAAATCAATAAACATTCAATTCTAACATTTAACACTGAAATTAGAAGACATTTTAAATATCCAAAATAAATAAACAAAATTATGAAGTCTTTAAACAAAATTGTTCAATAAAAAACCCCCCCAAAAAACAATGATGAAGCCAAAGTGCCAGACTTTAGAATTATCCAGTTTTTGGTAGAAAGAAGAAGAAGAAAAAAAAGAAACAAGTTGTTTGATAAATGTTTTAAGTTCTGTCTTTTTCCTCTGTCGGCTGATGGGAGGCGATGAAGGACGAAATCCAAGACAAAAACAAGATGATCCAGGAGGATTCCTGAAGGACAACAGGACAGGCGCAAGTTTAAATCAGAATGAAACTGTCACCTTTCAAAAACATGCAACTATCACCCAACAGCAAAATACTAGCATTTCTGGAGGAAGACTGCTGAACCTGATGGTAGGGTCACCAGGGTCATCCATCAGGAGGGTGGCGATGAGGTTCTTTTCCGTTGTCGTTGGGGCAATGATCCAGGAGATCCTGAAGAACAGAACAGGACGGGTTAACCCTTTAACAACTCAATGAATAGTCACTTTTCAAAAACTCACA
>NW_006800155.1:678150-681972 GCF_000485575.1 Poecilia formosa
ACCACGTCTTCCCGGTCCATACACCATCTCCATACACTATATACCATGAGCTCAAAATGTTGATCAGCTTTTATATCTTCCCAGTCCATACACCACGTCTTCCCGGTCCATACACCATCTCCATACACTATATACCATGAGCTCAAAATGTTGATCAGCTTTTATATCTTCCCAGTCCATACATTATATCTTCCCAGTCCATACACCATCTCCATACACTATATACCATGAGCTCAAAACCATCATCCCCCAACAGGGACACTGAGGATGCATGTGGTGACAGTGGAGAGAAAAAAAACATCCCTTTAACAGGAAGACGTATCAAAAGGAGAAACTTCCCTTTAACAGGAAGACTTTCCAAAATAAGGTATAATTTTGTTGAGTTATACAAGAAAACTTAGGCAAAACCTCATAATGAACATGCATGTAGTGACAGTAGAAAGGAAAAGCTTCCTTTTAACAGGAAGACTTTCCAAAAAAAATAAAAACTGGTTATCAAACATTGATTAAAGTTATGACCCTAAGCTATGCCTCCTACTGAGGATACATGTGGTGAGTGGATAGGAAAAACTTCCCTTTAACAGGAAGACTTCCAAAAAATTAACACTGCACCAATTACGTAAATTCATTAAAAATAAGCTATAAACAATGCCTCCTACTGAGGATCCACGTGGTAATAAGAATGGAAAAACTTCCTTTTAACAGGAAGACTTTCCAAAATGAGGCCAACACTGAACTAATTATTTAAATTGGTTAACTGTTAAGTAGGTTAAATCAATGCCTCATATTTAGGATGCATGTAGTGACAGTGAAGAGGATAAACTTCCTTTTAACAGGAAGAAGCCTCCAGCAGAACCAGAAGTTGGCTCTGTAAGAAATGCCATCTGTCACGATCCCCAGGGGATTGGAAAGGACAGAATAAAGGGACAGAGAAAGAAAGAAAAATAGCTGCTCCAGAGGTGTTTCTATAGGAGAAAAGAGGGTTAGTTGCAGTAGAGGCTCCCATGGTGGCTTTCTCTACGAGGGGAAAAAAAAAGTTATTTGCAATAAAAAAGGTCCACCGGTTGCATAGTCTAGGAGAAAAAAATAGGTTAAAACAAACTTAAACACCGACGGCCAGGTCCCAGTCGGTCCTATCCAGAAGGAAAACATGGAGTTCAGCTAAAAGCCTGTGAATAAGAGATGGTGGATTACAGTGTGAACATTACCTCGTGACCTCCGACCTGCAGCTCCAGGAGATCTCTCCATTGCCCGTCATTGTTGTCGTCCAGAAGAAATGAAGTCGCATGACGAAATTGCACGAGGCCACGCGTTGTTTCGGCGCAAAAATTAATCCGTTTTCACGTTTAAAATTGAACGTAAATTTGTGTGAGTTATTGAGTTATTAAAGTATGAAACTATTAAGTAGGTATAAAAAAAATGAATAAAAATGTATTTATATTGTATCATAAAGACCTCATCTTCACCCACAAACATATTTGATATTCATTGGAAAGATAATTATCCTAATGGAGCCATACTAATGTCAACATAGCCACATTAGATTAGCACTGATAAGTAGGTATGTTATGCAGGTTAATTAGTGATATTTACAAAGCCTAAGCTGAATCACTTCTAGTTATGCCTAAATCTGCACAGGTCATAAGACCAAAGAAACAGCACTAAAAACCCAAAGACAGAAGGATTTAAAACAGCAGAATCCTTCTCAGCTCATTGACTCTCAGCAGAGAATCAAACCAAACCAGAAGCAGGAGGCCGAGCGTTGGCCTTCAACAAACAGCGTTAGCATCAGCAGCACAGCAAAACCCGCAACAGCTCCTACCCTGAGATGTCTTCTGGATCCGCCATTGGAACAGTTCTTTGACTTAACCAACCTTTGATGGGTTGGGCGGATCCGCCAGGCACCTTGTAGGGATTCCTCAGCTTGACGGAAGCGATCCTCAGCTTCATTGTAGAATATCCATAATCGATCAAATGCTAGCTCCAGATGCCATTAAATCGCCTCAGGTGTTTCAGGGACGCCAGTCACCAAACAAACCGCCGCCGAGCGGCCATGGTCGGGTCTCTTCTTGTGTGCTGCTCTGTTTAGACACACACACATAAAAAAATGGCATCACTAATGTCATCGGTGGAAAAAGAAACTTGGAATAAAGTTTCCGAAAAATAACTTGCCGAATAACCAATGCAGCGATTTCAAACATGGCGTTCCCGCAAACTGCTCAGGTCAAGTACAAGGCGTAACTAGGCCTCGACGAACACGATTTCAAAAGTTTCAGTCATTAGGCTGGGCGTCCACTCGGATTCCGCGTCTTGGAAGATCAGAAAATATCATTTTTAAAGGTCCATGTCCCAAAGTTCATGAATATCAGTCCGACAGCGTCGTGTCTTCACGCGGTCACGTGCTCGCCGCATCAAACTTGTTAAAAAGCTCACCTGGAAGCTGCGTCATATTTGTACCCAATATTGCGCATGCGCGTCACGCTCATTAAGAACGAAAATGGCGCCATTCGCCACTGTTGCCAGATTTGACATGTTCCAGTCCAAACAGAGTAAAATGAAGCCGTAAAACCTGCTCAACTTCAAAGAAACAGTCCGGATCTAAACCTCTAATAAAACTCATATTAATAGCACTATATGTTTTATTCATCATCTATCCCTAATATATTTTTAGAATAATTTAGAGAAACAGCAACATTTTTTATTTATAATGTAGGACTGAAGAATTTTAAGTTTTGAAAATGTACATTTTTCTAAAAACAAACTAATGTGTGTGTGTGTGTGTATCAATTGTTCTCAACTCTAAAACTACATAAGGGATAAACATGCTTTTTATATTTTCAAAGCTTAACACCAAACTGCTGCTCCAGTTTGTCCCGACTCCTGTGGAGACTGAAGAGTGTCAAATACAATAAATAACTTGGGTAATAATTATTTAAGAATCATTACTTTAATAAAACTCTTCACTCTCCATAGATCTGTCTTTTGATCCGTCTTTAAATAATATAAGTTTATTCATAAAGTAGTTTTGTAAAAATACATTTTTATCTTTAATTTATACAAATATAAGTCAACAGACCTTAATTACATGTTCAGCTTGGATTTAATTTAAATGTAAATCATGAACTCCTTGTTGTTTTGATGTTTCTGGACTAAATAAACTTTATTTACTGGTCAGAATCCAGATAATTACAAACTGGTCTCTCCAGAAACAGAGACGCTCGGCCTTCAGCAAAAAAACAACCAGTCAGATGCACTTTTCTGTTTAAAAACCATCTAGTTTCAACCATGTTTATCTTTCAAGTCCCTTACTCAACTATGAACCATTTACTTAAAGAAAGTTGTAAAATTGTAAAATAAAAACAGAATTTTCCTGCATTTTTCAAATTTCTCTGATGCGTTTTGAAAAAAACAAAACAAACAAAAAGCAGTAAAGCTGAACGGATAATGTGCAGTGGTAGCATAAAACAACATAGTGATCGAATTGTGTATTGACATGCAAGAACAGCTCAGTGTGGCGACACGCCGGTCTGCCGGGCGTCATCCTGAATGATGTCACAGCGTCATGGCAGCTCAGCTTCACATACATGGAGGGGAAAATCAGCAGTCTCTCAGTCCACTGAACAATACAGAATATAAGCAAGCAAAGAGCTTAGTCATTACATCTTGATACCATCATAAACCACACATTCTGTTAAAATGTACATTTTCTGTGTGCAACTAATATCACATTTTCTACGTTAGACTAAAACAATAAGGACGTCCCGTTGCAGATTTAAATAATCCCTTCACTCCTTTCAGAGCCTGAGATTTATTGCTGGTGTT
>NW_006800155.1:682374-683649 GCF_000485575.1 Poecilia formosa
CCAGTAACTGGTTCAGTAACTCCAGTAACTGGTTCAGATTGAATGTTTGAGTTGCTGAACGGTCAGAAGTCTGAGGAGCCTTCATTCAACCCTTTAGCTGTTCCACCTCTGATGATCCAGGCAGCACATTTCTTCTGACAGTTAGACTTTCTGAAAGCGTGGCGTCACACGGCGGGGGGTTCGCAGCGTTGCCTCTGAAAGCTGAATGGAAGAGCAGCTTTGCAGCCTTGAACCCTTCAGAGAACCAAGAGCAGGACTTCTTCAGACTTTAAGATGCAGTTGTTCATGAATCATGTCGACATGCTCAGAGGTGAGGACGGTTCCTGTCACGCAGCTTTCAGGTTCATGTTTTCCTGTGCTGAACATAATTAGAGGGAAAAGCAGCTTTCTGACATCTGAGTGCTGGAATCCAGTCAGAACGCCTCCATGATTGATTTACTGCCTGTTTCTGTGCAGAGTGACTGATTAGCTCCCCGCTGGGTTCCAGCTGATTTACATGAGGGAAATATTCTTAGCACAACTGCAGAACCGTGAATAATTAAACACATCAACGATACAGAGGGGGAAAAAAAACATTTAAAAAGAAACTTTCTGAATCAAGGTTTATTTTAAATCAGTTTCTCAGGTGCAAACAGGGAGAATAAACATGATAAACATCCAGAATAAAAAATAACGGAACCTCCAAAGGAGCAGAACCAAGGAACCCAAAGACCCAGTTAAGTCTACATCTCAGACTTAGAAATTAAAATATTGTGTTAAAGTGCAATATGTCCAGCCAGTCGTCTTAGAAAGTCAGTCAATTTTTTATCTTATTTTATTCAAGATTATTACACACATATCAAGCTTTTATTTTGTTAGTTTTAATGATTATGGTTCACAATTTAAGAAAACCTGAAGTGTCTTAGAAAATAAGAGCATCACAAACTAATCAAAAATAGATGTTAAGCTCTAAAGTCAGGTTTCTGAAAATTATCTATAGTTACCCATAATCATCAAAATTACAAATTATTTCACAAACAAAGGCCTGTAAAACATCACTGTGCGAGACGACCAGCAAGAAATATTAAACTTTTATGATGCATTAAATATATTTTCAGATGAGAAAAAAACACTGAAACACTTTCTGACAGCAGAGTCGGCTGTGATGTTGGTCAGATTCAAGTTGATTCTGGAAGGAGATAAAGTGCAGCAGGACCGGTCCAGAACCGAACCGGACCGGGTCCAGAGCCGAACCGGACCGGAGCCGAACCGGAACAGGTCCAGAGCCGAACCGGA
>NW_006800155.1:683824-684108 GCF_000485575.1 Poecilia formosa
TTACATCAGAGCAGTAAACTGTAACAGATGCATGTTTTCTGACTGCTGGTTGAATACAAACAAGTTTCAGACAAACAACAGATTTCTGAATTAAAAGCTCCCATTCCATCAATATTCTGCAGGTAAATCTGTAAATGTGACCATCAAAAGTTAAATAAACTCATGTTATTTTAAAACTCAAACTTCACATTTCACTTTACGCTCATTCATTCTGCAACATTTCTCTGTTGGATCATAAATTAAGGAACAGTAACTGGTTCAGTAACTCCAGTAACTGGTTCAGT